>NC_140177.1:24455146-24537646 GCF_963971535.1 Notolepis coatsorum | reverse complement strand
TCACTTTCCTCATTGGATAACGTTCTCGGCGCCAGACAGCGCGCCCCTAAAGTCAGGTTCAAAGGCGAGCCCAGGCATGTTGGAGCATGCCTGGAGACGGCGCATTGATTCGAGACGAGAACTGAGGTTTGGCACTAGAAAGCCACTTAAGTATATATATCGCGGCAGGTGCGAACAGCAGTGTGCGTTCGTTCGGTAAAACAGTGAAGTGCAAGCAGTTCGTCTAAACAGAGTGTTGAGAACCATGTGCGAAGTGAATAGTAAAAGTGTCAGAGTTAATGCAGTAACGTCAAGTTCGACTTAGCTTAATGTGAAGTAAAGAGTCGTTATTTATTGTGCATCGTGCCAACAGCAGTACGTTCGTGTGCAGCATTACCCAGCAGTTCGTTCGTTTAGTAGCTAGTGGAACCTTAGCCAGTGTGCGTGGACTAAATACATTGGTGCCAGTACACGAGGAGGGCCTAGTCGTAGAACCTACTGGACATGTGCATATTGGAACCGACGGCGGCGATTGCAGAACAGTATTGGTTGGATTATAGTGATTGTGGAACGTACTACCTGGAGAAGAGCATCGTTAATACCCACTGTCGTTTGGATTTAACCACCTTGAAGATCTACTTCGGGCTGGCTTCGTGGACCGAAGCTAGCTGGCTATCGTCATTGCTATCGGGCAATTGGATTACAGTTATTGCTTTGTTGCTGAGCCTTTGGATTACAAGGACTGGATTCTATACGAGAACCCCCTTCTTCTTCAATTGAACAGACTGAGTATCCGAACATTCCTCCTTCCTCCAGAGCTTACATCTCTGGGAGGAAACCCCCTGTCTCCAGCGGTACCAGCGTTTCCCCCTATATTGCCATCCTACGCCAGGCGGCGTTTAGTCTAGTACCCCATCGTAGGAATTATTCATTCCAACTGACGTTTGCTACTGACTGACTTATTCACATTCTTCGCCATACAAGCGCGACCTTAATTCCCATCTCTGTACAATTTGCTGCATAACAATAAATATTCTAAATGATATTTCTTTGTCACCGTGCCGTATTATTCTGAGTGTCTGCCATAATTAACTGTACTTTCTGGCAAGTAATAATAATGATAATTAGCAGTGGTTTAATCTATCACAATCTTTAATACAGTCAGGGTTTTGTAACCCCTCAGTTACAATTGGTCCTTCGAGCCGGAGGGTATCAGTAATCTTAATATCATATTAATAGTGATATGGCCAGCGGCGGACACTCTCCAAACGGCTCTCCCAAACTAGAGCGCCCTAGGCGCAAACGTCAGCCCCCTCCACACCTGGAGGACTACGCTTTCGTTTTACCTCCTAGCTTATCTAAAAAGACTCTAAGCACGGATAAAACTGATCGTTTAAGCATGCCTAATCCTATCGACTTGTCGGCCCCACCAGTAGAGACTCCAGTGGGTTCAAACGAAACTGACTTAGCTCACGGGGGGGAACAAGCGGGACATGACGTGACTATACCCAAAGACAGCGCCACCGGGATAGACCCCGGAGCGCCAAAGGATAAAGACAGCGCCACCGAGATGGACCTCGGAACGCAAGAGACCCAAGAGCGCACACCCGAGATAGACCTCGGCGCGCACCCAAGAGAAGAGTACCGCGTCTTAGAGATGGACCTCGGGGCGCGGGAGAAAGTAAGAAGCAGCGCTCGAGAGACGGACCTCGGAGCGCGTCAAGAGAACAGGTCACCACCAAGTCCTGTCAGCGCCAGATCACCCCCATCAGTGTCATCCCCCAGCGAGGCTGACCAGAGACTAGCACAAGCCTTGATCGCCACGCTAACAGCATCAACGGAAAGAGACCGTATCCAGGGTGAGCGCGACCGCCTCCAAGCGCAACAACAGAGTGCGCGCGAACAGTCTGCAGTGGAGCGCGACCGCCTCCAAGCGCAACAACAGAGTGCGCGTGAACAGTCTGCAGTGGAGCGCGAACGTCTCCAAGCGCAACAACAGAGTGAGCACGAACAGTCTGCACTGGAAAGAGAACGCATCAGACTGGAAGAGAGGCGCCTCCAGGCTGAAGAAAACATTCAGCGAGAACGCGCCAATGCACAGCGCGAAGCGGAGCGAGACCGTCTGCAGGCGCAGATGATAGAGCAATTGATCCAGAGGGCGACCTCCCCCTCCTCCACACGGAGCTCCCGGAGATCATCACGACACGGGTCGAGGGCACCTTCCCCTCCCCGACAAATCTACACAGGACCCAGCCAACAGGAAGAACCTGCCTACGTCGCCGAGCCCCCTCCCCGATCGGTCTATACGGGACCCAGCCAACGGGAAGATCCCGCCTACGTCGCCGAGAAACTAACTAGGAGACTCCAGGACCTAGCGGAGGACGAGGGAGGACATCAAGCCCACCAGCACGAACCTATTTTGGACCAGGAGGCCCAGTACAGCCCCGACTTCAGCCCCGAGCCACTGCGTTACAAACCCCCGACCCAACCCATGGGTGAGTTTAATACACAGTCAGCACCGAGGAGCAGCACCTGGGGGCCCGGCCTCTGGTACCCACCCAGCACTAACCCACGACCACCCGTATGGGGAGACTCGCCCAGGAGGCCTCTCCCCCTACGCGCATCTGTGTCCCAGCCATCCATGGCATCTTACCTTGGAACACCCACGTTCCCAGACTTTACGCGTGAGGACAGAGCACAGTATACGGAACTACGCATGTGTTTAGAGACTATCATGTCCGATGTACACGACGAGTCTTATAAATATGCCATCCTCCTCAAGCACCTTAAAGTGCCCAGAGCGCATAACATAGCGCTGGCATATTCGAACTCAAGAACCCCCTACTCAGATGCTCTGGTGGCCCTCGATGCGCGCTATGGACGCATATGGGATTACGTGATCCAAGAAATACGAGATATCGACCGCCTCCCCCCAGCCAAAGACAATAGAGCACTAGATGACCTCTCTATCAAGGTATAATCCCTTGTGGGGATGCTTGGGTCACAAAAGGAGAAGGGGAGATATGAACTATATGCAAATTCCAACGTGGAGCGGATACTGGAGAAGCTCCCTCCAGCCCGTCAAGAGCGTTTTCGGCGGCAGAAAGACCACCGTGACCCCCACGGCCCAGAACCATCCATCCTAGACCTGGCTGATTTCCTCGTCAGGGAGGTCAGCAGTCTACGATTAGACACATTCGTGTGGGGTGGCTCTAACCCTAAAGATGGACCGAGGAGGTTCAATGACAACCGCCGGTCCGTGACCGTTATGCACCAGGCCGAGTCAGTGCCGCGGCACAAGAACCATAACACCCCCCCCGCGAAGGGAAAGTGGAAGATTGCCTGCCAGTATTGTGAACATGAACATTGGCTGTCTCAATGTGACACCTTTAAGAAGTTGACTGCTGACGAAGTGAGTCAGTGGATCAAAGCGAACCGCCGCTGCTTCCGCTGCGCGCGCAGCCACATGGCAGCTGAGTGCCGCCTGAAGAAAAGATGCAGCAAGTGCGACGGCGCCCACCTGGATGTCCTGCACGACAGCAACAAGAGGAGACCCGTACCACAAAGCAGCTCGAGAGTAGATGTCATGTATATAGACCCTGCGAAGAGCGGGAGCTCCCGAGTGCTCTTGAAGGTGGTCCGAGTGCTCCTAAGCTACGAGGACAAGGTCCTGGACACTTACGCCGTCCTCGACGATGGGTCTGAAAAGACTCTCCTCCTCGCTTCCGCCACAGCCCAGTTGGGCCTGCGGGGTACCGAAGAAACAATGACAATCCGTACTATTCGGCAAGACCTAAAGACCATTAAGGGCGAAAACGTCTCATTCACAATAGCAGCGGTCGAGCAGCCCGAGAAGCGGTACAGCATCACTAATGCCTTCACAAGCCATGACATAGGTCTGTCACGTTATACCTACCCCATCCCACAACTGATGGAGAAATACGTGCACCTACGCCGACTGCCTATACCGTTCATCGACGGCGCCACCCCGACCCTGCTCATAGGCTCCGACCACGCAGACCTCATCGTCCCAACGGACGCGGTCCACATCGGACCCAGAGGCTGCCCAGCCGCGGTCAAGACCCGCCTGGGTTGGACGCTACAAGGCCCCCTCTCCGGGTCTTCCAACCGACCGACGGCCACACGCTGCCTCTACACGAGGGTAAGCGACAACGACACCACCCTCTTGCAGCACGTCGAGAGACTATGGACATTAGACTCGATGCCCTTCAAGAACGAACGGAAACTAGTTCGCTCCAAGGAAGACAAGTATGCCATAGCTCTCCTCGAGCAGAAGACAAAGAGGGTCGAGGTCGACGGAGTGATGAGATACGCAACTCCACTCTTGAGGCGAGAGGGGATGCCCACCCTCCACGCATCAAAAGAAGCGACACAACGCTATCTACTGAACACCGAGCGGCGTCTAGCTAAAGACCCCCCTCAAGCAACAATATACCGCGCTGAGATCGACAAACTGATCACAGCGGGACATATAAAGAAAATCGACAATAAAGAGGCAGACCAGACGACTGAATCCTGGTACGTGCCCCATCACAAGGTCCACCACAACGGCAAGAACCGCATTGTATTCAACTGCAGTTATCAGATCGGACTACAGAACCTGAATAACTTGCTCCTACCCGGCCCGACACTCGGCCCCTCCCTCCTCGGCGTACTACTACGTTTCCGCCAGGACAAAGTAGCCATCAGCGGCGACATCAAAGGGATGTTCCTACAAGTGCGACTGATGGAGGAAGACAAGCCCCTGCTGCGGTTCCTGTGGAGAGAGAGGATCGACGATGAACAGCCCTCCATCTATCAATGGGAGGTCCTCCCCTTCGGCACCACATGCAGCCCATGCTGCGCCACGTTCGCACTACAAAAGCACGTGACCGAAGACCCTGGAGCCGATGAGGAGGTCAGACAAAGCGTAGAGAGGAGTTTCTACGTGGACAACTGCCTACAAAGCGTATCAACGCCAAAAGAAGCCGAAGCCATCCTGCTTAAGCTCCGAGCCTCCCTGATCAAAGGCGGCTTCGACCTTAGGCAATGGGCCAGCAGTGACCCTCAAGTACTTCGCAGCCTCTCCCCAGAGACAAAGGCAGCAAGCAGCGAGACCTGGATGGCGACCACCCCAGGTGAAGCACAGGAAATGACATTGGGCCTCGTCTGGCGCTTCAAAACAGACTCGCTCCATTATAAGCACACACCCCTGACCACTCGACGGAGCGTATACAGAACACTCGCAAGCCAATACGACCCGCTGGGGTGTATCCTACCTTACACCACTCGGGCGAAGATGCTGGTGCGAGAACTGTGGGACAAGGAGCAGGGCTGGGACGACCCCATACCCGAGCACCTGGCTTCCACCTGGAGAGAGTGGGAGGGAGAACTCAACTCGCTTCAAAATGTGAACATTCGCCGGAGCTACTTCCCACCCACCGTGCGGCTGGAGACGTGTCAGATGGACCTGCACGTCTTCAGTGACGCCTCAGAAGTAGCTTACGGTTCGGTGGCTTACTTGAGAGCCCGAGAGGAGGGAGGAGAAGTACACACAGCCTTCGTCCTGGCTCGCTCAAGAATAGCCCCCCGCAAGCAACAATCTATCCCGCGTCTAGAGCTCTGCGCAGCTCTGGTAGGCGCGCAACTCGCCACGCTGATACAACGTGAACTCACCATAACGGTGCGAAAGACAATCCTGTGGTCAGACTCCATGACTGTGCTCACATGGATCCAGTCCGATTCTTGTCGATACAAAGTCTTCGTTGGAGTCCGAGTCACCGAGATTCAAGACTTGGTAGGATCAGCGTGCTGGAGGTACGTTGACACCAAGCAGAACCCAGCAGATGTCATCACACGGGGGATGTCCCTAGACGACCTCACACGTCCCAACATTTACAGTGACGGTCCTGAGTTCCTCAAGCTCCCGGAGGAGGAGTGGCCTACCCCCACACCACGGGAGGCGAGTCAAGAGGAGGCAGAGATCAAGAAGTCTATGTTCTGCGGGCTGACGTACGCCCCAGCTCCAACGGACCCTAACATAGATGACTGCTTAACCCTTGAGAGTGCTCAGAAAAGGACATTCTTGTGGCACCACCCTGAGGTTCCCCCCACCACAGACATTGACGCATCGAACTACGCAGATGCAGCACTCCTTCTGCTACAGAGAGCCCAAAGAGACTCATTTCCAGACGAGCTAGACTGCCTGCAAGGGGGAAAGCCAATCCCCTCCGACAGCCGACTGCTCACTTTGGCCCCCGAGCTCGACACCCAGCACCTCATCAGGGTGGGTGGTCGTTTGAGACGGGCCCCCGGACTTGACGGATGATGTCAAGCATCCTATCGTCCTCAACAGCAGACACAAGATAACCGAGCTGATCATACAGAAGTACGACGAGGATGTGTACCACGCGGGGGCAGAGAGAGTCTTCGCTGAGATCCGACGACGCTACTGGATACTCCAAGGGAGAGAAGCAGTACGTTGCTTCCAACGGACTTGCTTAAACTGTCGCAAGTGGCGAGCACAGCCCAGTATACCTATGATGGCCGACCTGCCTCCCTGCCGCCTCCGACTCTGCGAGAGGGCCTTCCACTCCACGGGCGTGGACTGCTTCGGCCCATTCAACGTCAAGAAAGGAAGAGGGACAGAGAAGAGGTGGGGCATTGTGTACAAGTGTATGACCACCCGAGCTGTTCATATAGAAATCCTTCAAACCATGAGTACGGATTCATTCCTCATGTCCTTCCGGAGATTTCAAGCCCGAAGAGGAATCCCGTCTGTGTTGTTGTCCGATCAAGGGACAAACTTCAAAGGCGGAGAAAGAGAATTGAGAGAGAGCTTCCAGGCTATGGGTGAGGGACTTAAGACCCGCCTCGCTCCCTCTCAGATCAAATTCCAGTTCAACCCCCCGAACGCCCCTCATTTCGGGGGAGCCTGGGAAAGAGAAGTCCGTTCTATAAAGACTGCTCTGTACACCGTGCTTGGGGCCCAGACCGTGGCGGAAGAAGTCCTCACGACAGTCCTCATGGAGATCGAGGGCGTCTTGAACTCGAAGCCCCTCGGCTACGTCTCAAGTGATGTAGCAGACTTCGACCCAGTCACCCCAAACTATCTCTTGATGGGGCGGCTGGACCCTGCCCTTCCACAGGCGGTGTACAGACCTGAGGAGGTGAACGGCCGAAGAATGTGGAGATACAGTCAGGTATTGGCTGACCAGTTTTGGACCAGTTTCCTCCTCCACTATCTACCATCCCTCCAAGCCCGTCAGGGACAGGGACAACCTGAAGGTGGACACAGTCGTTATGATCATAGACCAGTCACTACCCCGAGCTACGTGGCCGGCCGGACGCGTAAGCAAAGTGATTACTGGTGCCGATGGGAAAGTCAGAGCGGCAGAAGTCATAGTCCAAGGGCGGACTTACACCCGACCCGTGGCGAAGCTGATAGAGTTGCCGGAGCTCCCTGACTCCCCTGATGACGACCATGACCCACTGACTTTGTAGATTGCCCTACTCCTCACAACAAGTATTGAGCAGTTGACTGGACTATTAATCTGTCTCCCTTAAACTAATTAGGTGCGGACTAATTAGGAGGCGGCTGTTGTGAAGGGCCAGATTAAAAGCTGAGAATCTACGTTTATTGTTTTATATACCTTGTATATTATTTATATATACAATTTATATCCCTTTAAGCCTGCGTTTGAATCCTAGTAATATTCACTTTCCTCATTGGATAACGTTCTCGGCGCCAGACGGCGCGCCCCTAAAGTCAGGTTCAAAGGCGAGCCCAGGCATGTTGGAGCATGCCTGGAGATGGCGCATTGATTCGAGACGAGAACTGAGGTTTGACACTAGAAAGCCACTTAAGTATATATATCGCGGCAGGTGCGAACAGCAGTGTGCGTTCGTTCGGTAAAACAGTGAAGTGCAAGCAGTTCGTCTAAACAGAGTGTTGAGAACCACGTGCGAAGTGAATAGTAAAAGTGTCAGAGTTAATGCAGTAACGTCAAGTTCGACTTAGCTTAATGTGAAGTAAAGAGTTGTTATTTATTGTGCATCGTGCCAACAGCAGTTCGTTCGTGTGCAGCATTACCCAGCAGTTCGTTCGTTTAGTAGCTAGTGGAACCATAGCCAGTGTGCGTGGACTAAATACATTGGTGCCAGTACACAAGGAGGGCCTAGTCGTAGAACCTACTGGACATGTGCATATTGGAACCGACGGCGGCGATTGCAGAACCAGTATTGGTTGGATTATAGTGATTGTGGAACGTACTACCTGGAGAAGAGCATCGTTAATACCCACTGTCGTTTGGATTTAACCACCTTGAAGATCTACTTCGGGCTGGCTTCGTGGACCGAAGCTAGCTGGCTATCGTCATTGCTATCGGGCAATTGGATTACAGTTATTGCTTTGTTGCTGAGCCTTTGGATTACAAGGACTGGATTCTATACGAGAACCCCCTTCTTCTTCAATTGAACAGACTGAGTATCCGAACATTCTTCCTTCCTCCAGAGCTTACATCTCTGGGAGGAAACCCCCTGTCTCCAGCGGTACCAGCGTTTCCCTATATATTGCCATCCTACGCCAGGCGGCGTTTAGTCTAGTACCCCATCGTAGGAATTATTCATTCCAACTGACGTTTGCTACTGACTGACTTATTCACATTCTTCGCCATACAAGCGCGACCTTAATTCCCATCTCTGTACAATTTGCTGCATAACAATAAATATTCTAAATGATATTTCTTTGTCACCGTGCCGTATTATTCTGAGTGTCTGCCATAATTAACTGTACTTTCTGGCAAGTAATAATAATGATAATTAGCAGTGGTTTAATCTATCACAATCTTTAATACAGTCAGGGTTTTGTAACCCCTCAGTTACACAAACCATTAGTAATAGACAACCTAAACACATGCCTGATAACTGAATAATAATAATAATAATGATGTTATTGAACTGAACATAACTACACACAGGCTACAAACAGTGTAGTACAGTGTAGTACCCCCTAATAGGCAAAAAATATTTGAATAGATATTGTTACAAAGGGTCAGATTAAACCGAATATATATATTTACTGCCTGAGATCCCATGTATAATATCTGCATATCGTTTGATATCCCTTGTATATTCCCTGTACAATATGCACTGAATATCCCTTTAGTCTAGCAGGACAGACCATAATATTCATCCCCCTATTGGAAGCGATCCCCTGGCGCCAGGTACCGAGTAAAGCCTTACCCCTCGAGCTGACTTGAAAGCTGCCGCCGGGACTTGCCCAGGCATGCCCGCTTTCGCCCACGGCTACGAGACCGAGAGGCGACAGAAATGAGATAGGCACTATTTGTCCGCCGTACATATATATATGGCGCAAGAAATGTAGAACCCCCCTTGCAGTTCCTCTTCAGTTCGCCTTCAGTTCAGTCTGGTTCAGTTACCGAGTAAAGCCTCACCCACTACGCAACGTGTGGTGCAGAGTAGGGCTCGTATCGCCCAAGATAGAATCGTGTTATCCTAATACCTTTGTTCAAGGTACCGTTCGCTATTTACTAGTAAAAGCCTTCATTACGAGTCAAAGACCACGTGAAGGGAGTAATTGTGCGTCTATACAGAGCACTTATAGCCGCGTGCAAATAGGAGAGATTAACGTCAAGTTCAACTCTGAACCACCGCGCACTACAGCGCAACACGGAGGATTTACCCCGCCAGCAGAGCCACTTTCCGGCAAGGATTATTCTTCAGTGCTTTGACTGTGGCGGCTGGAGCAGAACCGTCTGCCCCGCTGCTGCTGTGGGAACTACACATCTACCGTGAGGACCTCCACTCGAGCCCGTCTCTGCCGGAGCAGAGACTCCACGGCTCTCACCTACACGGCGCGCATCCTGGGACCAGGTTGCCTATCCCCACTGCTCCAGGGGTGATATTGCCCCCGTGAACCATTGACTTGCATAGAGCTTTGGCCCCCTCTGCTGGCTTACAACCGGTAGTACCCCCCTTTCCCAGAGCACCATAGAGATCATCCTTAATATTTACTATTGATTACCTATGCACATTCTATTTGCCTTATAAGCGCAATTGACCAAAGTGATGTAATCTAATATCTCCCTTTTATGTAATAAATATTCTAACCGAGTATTTTGTGTGGAAACCTGTTATTGTGCGAGTGTCGTCATCTAGAATACCTTTGTACGGTGTTGGCCAGTAATGTACAAGTCGGTAGTGATTCAATGATATCAGTACTTGATTAATACAGTCAGGGAATTGTACCCCTCAGTTACAATTGGTCCTTCGATAGCCGAGATAATAATTAGCGTAATATTAATATAATATTAATATGGAATTGGCCGACGACGAACACTCCACAAACGGTTCTCCTAAGCTAGATCGCCCGCAGCGCAGACGACAGCCACCTCCCTACCTAGAGGCATACTCTGTCAGTCCAATACCTAGCTTTAAAGGGAAGTTAAACGCGGAAAAAGTAGAAAGTAAAATTATGTCCGACCCTAACAACCAGGCTACCCCGCCAACAGAGGCCCTAGTGGGTTCTAATGTAACTGACCAAGCTCACGGTGGGGACCAGGAGGGAACTGACACGACTTTACCCCCAGACACTACCCAAGAAGTAGTCCCCGACCAGCCCCGGGAGGAAGACAACCCTAAAGAGACGCGCACCCAGGAGACGGATCTCCTCGGTACGCAACAGGAGAATGGATCTCCAACCAGTACTGCCGGGAGCCGATCGCCCCGAACGGCGTCTTCCCCCAGCGAGGCGGACAAGATGCTGGCGCAAGCACTCATCGCCACCCTGGCAGCCTCCACCGAACGCGATCGACTTCAAGCGCAACAGACGTGCGAGCGCGAACATTACGCAGGTGAGCGAGAGCGCTTCCAGGCGCAACAAAGGAGCGAGGACGACCGAATAAGACTGGAGACCAGACGCCTCCAGACAGAAGAGAACATCGAGAGAAGCCGCGCCGACGTCGCAAATGCACAGCTCCACGCTGCCCATGCCAGCGCCAATGCCCAGCGCGACGTCGCCAACGCACAGCGCGACGCTGCCCAGGCCAGCGCCAATGCGCAGCGCGACATCGCCAACGCCCAGCGCGAAGCCGCGCGCGACGCAGCCCATGCCCGGCGCGAGGCAGAGCGCGACCGGCTGCAGGCGGAGCTGATGGACAAACTGGTTGCCATGGCGACACCCCCTCACTCCGCACGGAGCTCCCAGAGGTCGTCAAGACATGGGTCTAGGACACATTCCCCTACCCGACGAAGCGACCCGGGACCCCGCCTACAGGAGGAGCCTGTCCACGTCTCCGAACCCCCTCCCCAGCCGGTCCATACGAGACCCAGCAACCGGGTAACGGAACCGGACCACGCCGAGAGACTGAGCAGACGACTCCAGGTCCTAGCAGAGGAAGAGGAGAAGGAAGAGGAGGGGTGTCAAGCCGACCAGCAGCAACGTGCTCTGGCCCAGGAGGCCCAGTACAGCCCCGACCCGCAGCCACGTACTCAGGACCAGGAGGTCCAGTACAGCCCAGAAGTCAGCCCCGAGGCCCTGCGCTACAAACCCCAGACTCAACTCACGGGTGAGTTTGACGCACCGCCAGCCCCGAGGAACAGCACCTGGGTACCCGACCTTCGGTACCCACCAAGTACCAGCCCAAGACGACACGCAAGAGGAGACTCGCCTAGGAGGCCTCTCCCCCAACGCTCACCGATGTATCAGTCACCCACAGCGTCATACATCGCCACGCCGTCAATTCCAGACTTCATCCATGAGAATCGAGCACAGTACACGGAGCTCCGGATGTGCTTAGAGACAATGATGGTGGATGTCGCTGATGAACGCCACAAGTATGCAATATTACTGAAGCACCTGAAAGTACCGCGAGCGCACAATATAGCGCTGGCCTACGCCTCCTCTTCGACACCATACACAGCGGCCCTTGCAGCGCTGGACCAGAGATATGGACGTATATGGGATTACGTGATAGAAGAGATAAGGCATATTGACCGCCTACCCCCAGCCACAGACAATCGAGCACTGGACGACCTGTCCATCAGAGTGCAGTCCCTGGTAGGGATGCTGGGAGCGCAGAGGGAAAAGGGTAGGCATGAACTATACGCCAACTCAAATGTAGAGAGGATCTTGGAGAAGCTACCGCCCGCCCGACAGGAGCGCTTTAGGCGGCAGAGAGACCACCGAGACCCTAATGGCCCCGAACCGAACCTCCTCGATCTAGCCGACTTCCTGGCGAGAGAAGTCAGCAGCTTACGGCTAGATACATTCGGACGGAGCACCCCTGGCTCCAGAGAAGGAACCAGGAGACTAAATGATGGAAGAAGATCGGTGACTGTCATGCACCAATCAGAGTCAGTACCGCAGCACTCCAACCACAACACCCCCTCGACGAAAGAGGACCAGTGGAAGATTGAGTGCCAGTACTGTGGGGGAGAACATCGGCTCCACCAGTGCGAGGATTTCAAGAAGCTGACCACGGATGATGTGAGCCAGTGGGTCAAGGACCACCGCCGCTGCTTCCGCTGCGCGCGCAGCCACCTAGCAGCTGAGTGCCACCTGAAGAAAAAGTGCAGCAGGTGCGGTGGCACCCACCTGGAGGTCCTGCACGACATCAACAAGCGTCACCCAGGACAACAGAGTGGGCCCGTCGCGGTACTGTACCATGCCGAGGCGGTGGCACCAGAACAAAAGTTCCACCAGACCGCTCCCTTCTGTCCCAACTGCTACGGCAGGCACTGGGAGTCAAGGTGCGACTCGTGCCATATAGAGTCTACGTCACCACCCGAGACAGGAGTGCTCCACATTGACCAGCACACCGAGACCCCCCGAGTGCTCCTCAAAGTGGTCAGAGTGCTCCTGAGCCACAGGGACAAAGTCATGGACACTTACGCCGTCCTTGATGACGGGTCAGAGAAGACCCTTCTGCTCGCGTCCGCTGCGGCCCAGCTGGGACTGCGGGGGAGCGAGAACCAAATGACGATTCGGACAATAAGAAGAGATTTAAAGACG
Organism: Notolepis coatsorum; assembly: GCF_963971535.1. NCBI lineage: Eukaryota > Metazoa > Chordata > Actinopteri > Aulopiformes > Paralepididae > Notolepis > Notolepis coatsorum. The sequence goes on along the minus strand of NC_140177.1, from coordinate 24,524,634 downwards.
ATAAAGGGCGAGAATGTCTCCTTCACTATCGCAGCAAGCGGGCAGCCAGAGCGACGGTACAAGATCACAAATGCTTTCACCAGCCAAGAAATAGGACTATCACAGTACACCTACCCCATCCCACAGCTGATGGATAAGTGCGTGCACCTGCGTCAACTACCTATCCCGCTCATAGACGGCGCCACTCCGACCCTGCTGATAGGCTCCGACCATGCAGACCTCATCGTCCCGATAGACCGGGTCCATACCGGAACCCGAGGCTGTCCTGCAGCAGTCGAGACCCGCCTAGGATGGACATTGCAAGGCCCCCTCGCTAAATCTCTCAACCGAACAGCAGCCACTAGCTGCCTCCACTCCAGAGCGACAGAAGAAGACACCGGCCTCTCCCCCATACAGCAGAGGCTATTGACATTAAGCGAGAGGCCCGGGAGAGAACCGTGGGTACCAGAGGGAGTTCGGAACTCCACCCCCCTCAGCTGCGCTCCAGACGTAGCTGACCTCGAACCCAGCACCCCAAGCGACTCCTTGACGGGGCGGCCGGGACCGGCCCCTCCTCACACGGGGTACAGAGCGAACAAGAGAAACAGACGGAGGAGGAGAAAGCACAGCCAAGCCAAGATCAAAGCAGTCTCAGGCCCGCTTCCTCCTAAGCCCCCCTTCATCCCGTCCAGTCGTCATGACCATAGACCAGTCACCACCCCGAGTTGCGTGGCCGGCCGGCCGCGTAAGCAAAGTGACCACTGGTACCGACGGAAAGGTCAGAGTGGCAGAAGTGCTCGGCCAAGGGCGGATCTACAACCGACCCGTGGCGAGGCTGATAGAGTCGCCAAAGGCTCCCCGACTTGCCTAATGACGACCATGACCCCTGACTTTGTGAACTGACCGACCCCTCACAGACATTGAGTAGTGGACAGTGCGGTTAATCTGTCCCTGCTTAGCTAATTAGGTGGGACTAATTAGGGGGCGGCTGTTACAAAGGGTCAGATTAAACCGAATATATATATTTACTGCCTGAGATCCCATGTATAATATCTGCATATCGTTTGATATCCCTTGTATATTCCCTGTACAATATGCACTGAATATCCCTTTAGTCTAGCAGGACAGACCATAATATTCATCCCCCTATTGGAAGCGATCCCCTGGCGCCAGGTACCGAGTAAAGCCTTACCCCTCGAGCTGACTTGAAAGCTGCCGCCGGGACTTGCCCAGGCATGCCCGCTTTCGCCCACGGCAACGAGACCGAGAGGCGACAGAAATGAGATAGGCACTATTTGTCCGCCGTACATATATATATGGCGCAAGAAATGTAGAACCCCCCTTGCAGTTCCTCTTCAGTTCGCCTTCAGTTCAGTCTGGTTCAGTTACCGAGTAAAGCCTCACCCACTACGCAACGTGTGGTGCAGAGTAGGGCTCGTATCGCCCAAGATAGAATCGTGTTATCCTAATACCTTTGTTCAAGGTACCGTTCGCTATTTACTAGTAAAAGCCTTCATTACGAGTCAAAGACCACGTGAAGGGAGTAATTGTGCGTCTATACAGAGCACTTATAGCCGCGTGCAAATAGGAGAGACCAACGTCAAGTTCAACTCTGAACCACCGCGCACTACAGCGCAACACGGAGGATTTACCCCGCCAGCAGAGCCACTTTCCGGCAAGGATTATTCTTCAGTGCTTTGACTGTGGCGGCTGGAGCAGAACCGTCTGCCCCGCTGCTGCTGTGGGAACTACACATCTACCGTGAGGACCTCCACTCGAGCCCGTCTCTGCCGGAGCAGAGACTCCACGGCTCTCACCTACACGGCGCGCATCCTGGGACCAGGTTGCCTATCCCCACTGCTCCAGGGGTGATATTGCCCCCGTGAACCATTGACTTGCATAGAGCTTTGGCCCCCTCTGCTGGCTTACAACCGGTAGTACCCCCCTTTCCCAGAGCACCATAGAGATCATCCTTAATATTTACTATTGATTACCTATGCACATTCTATTTGCCTTATAAGCGCAATTGACCAAAGTGATGTAATCTAATATCTCCCTTTTATGTAATAAATATTCTAACCGAGTATTTTGTGTGGAAACCTGTTATTGTGCGAGTGTCGTCATCTAGAATACCTTTGTACGGTGTTGGCCAGTAATGTACAAGTCGGTAGTGATTCAATGATATCAGTACTTGATTAATACAGTCAGGGAATTGTACCCCTCAGTTACAGATATCACTATGAAACTTTCCCAATTTGTTATGTACATATAAACTAAGAAAAAATATATTGCAAGTTTTCTGAAATTTATGTATATGCAAATGAGGCACTTCCCCATTAAATATGTGCACATTTATGGATGCAATAAGGCAAAATGATGTAAAATAAACAACTAAATGTGTGTTATTGACGTTTTATTGTCACTAGTTTCATAGAAGACATGTTTAGGAAGCAAAATATAACAAAATCTCAAAATCAACAAAAAAAGTATATTTGACTATTCACCTGCAGTGTCTCGCCTTAAAGCGTCTTTTTTGGCCTCCAGCAACACACACACACACACAAACACACACACACACACTGTCATGGTCCCAGCCGGGGTTCCTTCCTGAACAATGTGAACAGTGGTTTTCTGCCGCCCTCTGGTGGCCAAACACAGCAACTCCAGATACTGAACCTTCTCAGGCATTTAGGCCTAGGTTTGCTGGATACTATTAATGTTATGATTAATACTTTTAATGTGCTTTGTTGCCTCTGTTCATGTTGTCTTTCCCCGGTCTGGGTTGTGTTTAAAGGGTTAACCTCATTGCATATGTTTCTTTTAAGGATTATCTCTTTACATATGCTTTCCATTATGGGTTAATCTCTTTTACATGTATGTTTCTATTGTGGAGATAATCTCTTTACATGTACTGCTGTATATGTTTCTAGTGTGGAGATGATCTCTTTACAATTACTATATGTTTATATTGTGGAGATAATCTCTTTACATGTACTGCTGTATATGTTTCTAGTGTGTTTATCATATTCATAAATTTTCTATATGTTGCTAGTGTGTTTAGCATATTCAGCCTGTCTTGTTCAGGTCTGGTCTTAACCAGCTGGCGCTCCTTATCAATCACGGGCAGTACTTATACCGTACGGTTATGTATATAACCATAGTTCTATGAGTGTAGTGACGCTCAGCGTCTATTGCACATATCTCACTCCAGTGCATGTGCACTGAATAAAAACTCACAAATGTACCTTTACATACCAACATCCGTCTGGCCACACCCCCATCTGCCACCTATATAAGCAGGGGTGTGGCCACACACTCATCTCCTTCTCAATCTTTCACCACAAGGCAAGATCAAGGGCCGCAGTGGCGTCGAGACGCTGAGCGTCACTACACTCATAGAACTATGGTTATATACATAACCGTACGTTCTATTACGTGTAGCTCTCGCTCAGCGTCTATTGCACAACAGGAGCTGAGCGGGAGCTTATGCCTGACAAATGTACCCCACTGAGGCCCCCCACAACCATCAGAACCGGGGAGGACCGAGCCCCCCGACCCTCCCTAATGGAGGGATACCCTCCCTATTGGAGGACGGGAGGGAGACGGATCCGAACCGTGCGAAGAGGAACTCGAGCAACTTAACGCACAGGGTGAGCAGACCGTGGCTTGACCCCACGACTACGCACACGCACAACCCGCATGCCACCAGGGAACGAACGGAAGGAACAAACCTCGTTACCGCCGCCAAAATCACGGGGTCAAGAGCAAAGCTCAACCCCGTGGCAAGGCCGTAGCAGCGGAGCGCGAAGGAAGACCCAGACCCAGAAGGGACTGGATCCCCCCGGAAAAAGGGGGCCGGAGAGGCCAATGACGCCACAGCATCGAGACCTCACCAGGCGGTCACTAGTGACACCGCCCCCCACATCGCCAGTGTATTCGGACAGGGCCCATCCAAGAGCAGGCCCTTCCCCCCACTAGCACGCCGCCTGGCTCACTGACCCTGGCATACTCAGGCAGTCAGCATGGCTGTAACTCGAAGCACTCAAGAGGCTACACTACAGCGGGAGCAGGCAGCGCACCGGGGAGACGACCTCCAGAAGAGGCCGATCCCTCAATCCAGGCAGCAGGCACTTGACCCGAGCCTGGAGCACTGCGGACAAGACAGGCGCCAAAGGGGTCAACTGAAAACAGCACCCCGGCGGAAGGGGCGTGTCCTGGCATTGTTGAGCACCATGTCAAAGCCTCCACCAAAAATCCCTGATGCTCTAGAGGGGCCGAGGCAGAGAAGGCTGACACGATTGGCAGACGTCATGAACGTGCAGGGGCACACTCAAACGGGTAACCCAGGAGTTGACTCCGCTCCAACACACCAGGGAATCAACCACCCTCTTGGTTCAACATGAGGTGGTTGTTCCTATAACCCCTCAGGAAAAAACTCCAAAACACACCTGCGGGTATACACTGGCTATACCGCAGTACAAGTGTTTTAGTTTTCAAAAAGGGGTTATCCCAGGCCTACGGGTCGACGAAAACAACTTCGGACCGGGCCCGGCGGACCGGGACGTACACAGGGATGCCAGAGGAGTTCCATAAGAACCACCTCAACAGCCCCCTTTCAGCCATGCGTAAGCGGGAGAAGAGAGGGGCGAAAAGAATGGAGAACGAACATCTCCATAATATCAAACCCTGTGACACCCGGGCCGACCCGGCATTTTTCCCCCTGAAAAAAGCACAAGTCCCTCAGGGTACCAGAACAGCAGATTTGCGTCCCCGGCGGACAACGGGTTAACTGACCTGGACCGGTGTGACCAGAACCAGTCCTGTGCCCTAATCACGCTGACATCCCCAACTCTAGGAGGGGGGTAGGTACGCGTGTCGATCTAAAACATTATAGAGGGCGCCACCCAGACGGTCCCATTCGTACCGCGCTCAGTGGCCCACCCCAAGGGAGTGAGACCCCTCTACCTATGCTTTGATCTATTCCGTTAACATCCCCCAGATATGAACGAGAATTCGTCGAGACAAACCTAGTAAACTGCCGCTCGGAAGAGACAAACTCCAGTTGCCCCATAAAAACGCAGTTTTAATGATGAGCAACCAAGGCGCACAAGCCTCATGCGTGATTCCTATCAGAAACACCCAGGGCCAGCACTATGTACACGTCGAGACCCAAAACACATCAATGGATAGTCTAACAAGACACCAGATACCGTTCCTCCAAGCCGCCTGGGGGAACGACAAGAAGCCACTTTTTTTATTTTAAATTTTTTTCAGAAAAAAAATAATAAAAATACGGACATGGGTCCCATGCAACGCGGCTGAGGGAAACACCACCCCCTCAACCACACTTCATAAGAGGGGACGGTGAGCGACGTACCCCTATGACGGTGGGAAACCCATGACTCAACAGACCTGTAAGGCGAGGAGTCAGGGAAACCCTAAACAATACCCCGTCCACCTACTCCAAAAAGGAGAGTTCGGGGAACCCCCAGAGAGACTTCCCACGTGAGCTGTATAGATTGAAAAGACATATTGCAACATTGAGCTATGTAACACTTGGGTTAGGACTCTCCGAGGAGGAGGCTCTGAACCAATACACACTCAATAATCGAATTGAATTTAATCAAATACACATACAACAGAGCAGAACTCCTTTTTGAAGTTCTACTCACCTTGACAATCTGAGGAGGAGGCTCTGAAACTCTGAGGAGGCTCCCTCACTGGGAGGGAGGGACCGAACTCACAGAAGGCTCTGACACTCCCTGAGGAGGAGCTCTGTGAGGAGGAGGCTCTGAAAACTCCCTGAAACAGATCCATAACATGGAACCTGAACAACTCACGGAAGTCTTACCAATAGAAACGCGCTCAGTGACGTAATTTCCGCGGTGCACACGCCCAATCTTTCAGGGCGTGGGACCAGGAAACCCCCCACCCTGTAACGTGCCGAACCAGCAACGTGACAGGAAGCCCGAAGGACAGGGGGTTTTAACCCCTGACCAATCAGAAAATGGGAGGAAGGTTTACCAGTTCACCCCTTACGACCCCTCACCCCTGATACGATGTAATGACAAAGTAGAGCCATGACACCAGTCATAGCATGCTACATGAAGCGTTTAACAGCTTCACATAGCTCATGTGCGAAACCTGCTATCTGATTTTTACAAAGGAAAAACACAGACCCAGAGAAAACAGCCATCTGATTTTTACAACGAAAAAACACAGAACAGAGAGGGCCCCTTTAAGAGCCCCAGTACCAGACTTACACATGTGCTTCTGTGGGCCAAAATCTAACCCAGTTGTGGATCTCAACGACACACACAACCCTTCATCACAACAAAAAAGGCAAAAGTACACTCTCACTACAGAGGAACGCCGTTTTTCATAACGAGAGAAGACATAAGTCCTCGATTATGTATTGGCCACAGGCCTTGCTAAGCACATATGACAGCGACCAAAACAACCTTTTCCCTAGGAAAAAATCTTTTCTCAAGCAGGAGCACAACCCCAGTAGCTTAAGCTGAGGGTTACATCGTATCCCCACAAACATAGAGACACAATATATTGTAAACAACCTGTTTGAGAGGATGGGGGAAAAAGCCTCAGGGAACCTGGGGGGGAAATCACCCCTCCCTACCTTACCCTTGATACGACTAGGTTGAACAGGTACTGCCCTGTTAACATGTGAACACGCTACCTGTTTATTTGTCATCACAGGCTGAGAGAAGACTTACTCCTCGATCACATGTCACTAAGCATAGCTTTGCAGGTTAAATAACCCACTAGTTGTGAGCTCAAACACGTCACTAACGGTACATGAACACACATGTTCTCATCACAACTAAACCAGTTCATTTTTACTCACGTAAAAAACAACGTCGATTTTCTAGGTAGAGAGATACCAGTATAAGACAATTCACACACAACACACGTCGTATCCTCAATGTATTGCAGCAACATATGTTTTGGAAAACATCGTTATTACAAAACATTTAGAAGGGAAGGAAAGAAGAAGTGTTAAGTCCGGCAGGACTCCTACCTCCACCTTGAGCACAGGCTGAGAGGACTGCAAAACACTGGATAACAGGGACAGCCGAAGTCGAACCCGGCGTCTCCTGCGTTGGTGACGAGGGCAATGCCCGACGCGCCACCCAGCCGCCGTTCTCCATGTTGACGAAGTCCTCGCTGGCAGGGCACCCGGTTGTAGGGTCGACTAACATCCTCTGTCAAAGATGATGTCGTAGTCAGAGTGTTAAGGCTTGTTATTCTCACAGTAACGTTCAACAGTGTAGCATTAAGCTAACAGCCACTCCCGACTGATAGCAACAAGCTAACGTTCCTGGCCTAGTGAACGCAACGGGCTAGCGCCGCAGCTAACAGCTGACTGGCTAACAGGTAGGCCACACAACAACTAGCACGCAAGCTAAGCAGCTATCACCTGAACCGTACACAAGAACATAATAAGCCACACTTCAGACAGGCCGCCGCCTGAGTCCCTCCTCATCCTAAGAGAGAAGAGAAAAAGAAATGTCAACACAGTTTTCAACTGTGATTTAACAGACATACAGCGGAGTCGGCACAATTCCCGTATGGGCTGCAGCCGACTTGAGCATGGAACTTCCGATAACGAAGATCCAGACTCACTTTTCCTCGTGCTTAGGGTTTAATCTTTCATTCATTTGAAAGATGGGGCCTTCACGGGACAGAGAAGAATCCGCTCGTCCAGAGAACCCCGGGTTTAAACCAGATCTCGGTCGCGGCCCACTAGTTTGACCATTATGGGCTTCAGACCAGGACCCTCCGTCCGTCGCCTAAGAGGCCGAACAGAGGACCCCAATCTGGGGCCGGCCTTCGTAAAATTGTGCAGCTAACCCCCATAGCATTAGCAGTACAACCGGCGCTCGCATAGCAAAACATCACTCACCCAGCCCAGAGGCAGCCAGTTTCTCACAAACAGCCGACGCCTCCTACACAGTCCAGCTGTATAACCGGAGGTTCAATACCTATCCAGCCGCAGCTTTGGAGGACTGCAGGTGGGGATTAGACCAGCGACGCGAGCCCCTAATACGAAAAAAACGGTGGAGGTCAGAATGATCATCATCTTCCAGACACCCCAGTGACGAAGACATTATCGCCGTATTTTCTCGAAAATAGTGAGAGAGAAAACAAAGATATAACGTCAACGTATCTCCTTGCTCTTCTGTTCTCCTTTCTCCAGCTAAATACGTTCTTTTCCTCGTCAAAGTGATTGGTATACAGGCACTTTCTTGTTAGAACCTGAACAACTCACGGAAGTCTTACCAATAGAAACGCGCTCAGTGACGTAATTTCCGCGGTGCACACGCCCAATCTTTCAGGGCGTGGGACCAGGAAACCCCCCACCCTGTAACGTGCCGAACCAGCAACGTGACAGGAAGCCCGAAGGACAGGGGGTTTTAACCCCTGACCAATCAGAAAATGGGAGGAAGGTTTACCAGTTCACCCCTTTACGACCCCTCACCCCTGATACGATGTAATGACAAAGTAGAGCCATGACACCAGTCATAGCATGCGAGCCCCTAATACGAAAAAAACGGTGGAGGTCAGAATGATCATCATCTTCCAGACACCCCAGTGACGAAGACATTATCGCTGTATTTTCTCGAAAATAGTGAGAGAGAAAACAAAGATATAACGTCAACGTATCTCCTTGCTCTTCTGTTCTCCTTTCTCCAGCTAAATACGTTCTTTTCCTCGTCAAAGTGATTGGTATACAGGCACTTTCTTGTGGTGAAAGTGAAAAAAGGAGATGAGTGTGTGGCCACACCCCTGCTTATATAGATGGCAGATGGGGGTGTGGCCAGACGGATGTTGGTATGTAAAGGTACATTTGTGAGTTTTTATTCAGTGCACATGCACTGGAGTGAGATATGTGCAATAGACGCTGAGCGAGAGCTACACGTAATAGAACTGCCTGTTACTGACTTCCTTGTCGCGCCATTGCCTTTGTTTTTGTTGCCTACCCTTGTGTTCGGTCACTTACTCTGTTCACCTTTGTATTTCCCAGTGAGTCCGTTCCTTCCACGTCTTTCCAGCACTGCTGAGTTTTGTTTACCGGGTTTTGCAGTTTTTTTTTGTTGTACATTGTTGCTTGCTACTGCTTAAAGGCCAACTTGCAGGTTAAACCGTACTCTTCAATTATGGGTAGTTTACATCATTGGTATCTAATTTCATTATTTATTTTTTTCCATTTGACGCCGGAGATGCCACTCAGAAAGGGTTAAAAAGGTCCATGACAAATAACATGTACGGAGCAAATGAAAAAGCTTATCAGACGCTAGCAGGGCTGTGACGTCACTCCAGGCAACTTATGCCTGATCCCCGTCCGGGTCATAGTACTACTGGCTATAGACCACTGCACTTCCGCGTTACATTGAAATCGGGGAGGAGATTGCGGGGGGAGCAAATGAATGAATGTGGATGCGAGCCGTGATGTAAGTGGTTGCAGCTATGGCTGTGGGGGTGCTAGAGACATGATCGAATAGACTTGTATGCGCCTGAATCTCCTTAACACGGCGCGACCCATTCCTAATCGATCAGAACTAAATCGGCAGAGAAAAAGCTAATTTTTAAGCACCTATTCCCCATGCACATGCGCAGATTGCCCACAGATTGTGACGCCACGCACACCTGCCCTGGAATGTTCCATTAGAGGGGGTCTTGTGGTGAGAATGTGAGGGATTACAGAAAAGCCAATCTCCGGATTGTCTTTTTTGTTGACCGAACAATTCACAACACAGCAACTTTTAGGCATGGCTGCTTGTTGTTCTGTTGTTAGCAGTTGATGCTCCGATTGCCGCTCACATTCTCACCACAAGACCCCCTCTAATGGAACATTCCAGGGCAGGTGTGCGTGGCGTCACAATCCGTGGGCAATCTGCGCATGTGCATGGGGAATAGGTGCTTAAAAATGGGCTTTTTCTCTGCCGATTTAGTTCTGATCAATTAGGAATGGGTTGCGCCGTGTTAAGGAGATTCAGGCGCATACAAGTCTATTCGATCATGTCTCTAGCACCCCCACAGCCGTAGCTGCAACCACTTACATCACAGCTCTCATCCACATTCATTCATATGCTCCCCCCGCAATCTCCTCCCCGATTTCAGAATCCCGGAAGTGTTGCGGTGGTCTATATGGCTCTGGCTAACGTTACCCCGCTAACGTTAGCATTATGGCTACTGTCGTGAACCATTTTAAATCGGGGCATGTAAAAGAGTTTTGGGAACGAGTAAAACGTGCAGGTCCTCTTCTCAGACCTGTGGGGCAAAGCACTGCACACGCATCATGCCGGCTAGCAAGCTACACGTCACGCGTCATCACGGCATGTTGATACGATAGCAGCCCCTCGGATAGCACTCGGTGCATCACAGTCACGAAACGGGCTACCACGATAGCTATTAGCTAACTAACGTTAACGTTACAAGCTCAAACACCTTATAAGTACTACTATTGTCGTGTCCATAAGTTCCCTGGCAGAATACTTGTGAGGACAAAGGTATACAAAGAGGAGAGAACCATTTTAAATCGAGGCATGTTAGGAGTTTCGAGAATGCTGGCTACCAAGCTAGCTAACTTAGCTACTAACGTTATATACACAATATGTACAATGACACAATGATTTACATTATTACAAATATGGTAACGTGGTTGTGGCGTTTACAAATAGGGGTTAGCTTTAGAGATGAATGGCTATGATCACGGAGCAATAGTGTTAGGTGAAACAGATACATTTTCATTCATTCACTCCTCGGCTAGTAGTAGCAAGGCTCTCTGCTTCCTGCCACTACCTGCCTGTGACTCTCAGAGCCCCTGCTGCCCTGCACCTGATGTGACGTCATCATTAAGATGACACACGCACATTATGAACCATGGATTAAAATATGCATGTGCGTTGAGGTTGTGGTTTGGTCGACAAAATGTTTGATAAAAACGCTAAAACTGGGTCAATTTCGATAATTTTGTTCCCCTCTTCATGAAAGTCACCCTAACCCTAGTCATATTGTTTATTGAACAAAAATACCGTCATCTCTGCCTCTACTCTCTCTGATCGTGTTCAGCATTTGGGGTCTCCTCACCTACCCTCACACCGAACCCTTACAGAATGGCGCGACCAGTCCTGATCCCAGCGGGCATGAAGACAGTCAGAGCGAGCGACGCGCTGCTCGCTATGGGGAGGTTCTTCAAGGGGGATTTTCTCTCCTCGTCCTCGGAGGAGAGGTGGACTATGTATACGCTGCTCACCTCTGTCGGTGAGTGCAGCGCGGAGCAGGCGTTTCAGCTGGAGGCGCACGGCCGTGTGGTCAGATGGCTGATTCGGGCGCTCTTGTCCCTTGCCCCCGGTGAAGCTCCGGTTACCAGCACGCCTTCCTCCGCAAGTAAGGCTTCTACTGCCACCGCAGCAGCCGCTAGCCTAGCTCCCATAGCTAGTGCAAGTGCAGCTAGCCCCCTCTCTGCTAATACAGCCCAGGCTGTTAGCACAGCCGCTAGCCTAGCTTCCGTACAGCTAGCCCCCTCACTGCTAATACAGCCCAGGCTGTTAGCACAGCCGCTAGCCTAGCTTCCGTAGCTAGTACAGCTAGCCCCCTCTCTGCTAATACAGCCCAGGCTGTTAGCACAGCCTAGGGTTGCCACCTTTGACCAATATAAATAAGGGACATCCTATCATAGAGTGTGTGCATAGCGGGCCGTTTTTTGGGCGAAAATGGACCGATTTTGTCACTACTTTTTTTTTTTTTTTTTTTTTTTTACTTTATTTCGGTTTTAGGGTTAGGGTTAGGGTTATGTTATTTAATTATTTTGGGGAGCCAGCCCCCCAAACTCCTGAAATGCATAGAAATCTATGAAATCTAAATAAAACAATCTATGACATTTATATTAAAAAGAGCTAGCCCCCCAAACCCCTAAAATACATAGAAATCTATGCATTTTGGAACAGTTACTATATAGTCAAGAAAGCATTTAGTCATACTTAAAGTTGAAATTAAAGTGCTTTATTTGCATTTAACATTGTTTAAATAAATTGGCTGAACTCAACTTGTGCATAATACTGTATGCATATAAAGTGCTGTAAAAACAAAGCCTGTGAACACTTTTACTGAAAGAGGACAATAATACAATGAAACACTTGTGTGACCCAAATTTAAAGATTAATAAAAAATAAAGTGCAAAGAAGGGTAGGCTCCGGGCTGCCAGGGCAGGTAAATAGAAATACGATGTAATATCCCATACCGAATCAATCACAGGAGATGTTTCAGTCATGAAGAACTGTGACACCTGTGCTTGGGTCCTTTGCGTTCTTATATTTCGGGAATGTTGTTCTCCTGATGCATGGTGTCTGATGTCAGTCAGTCCACCATGCGCCACAGAAAACACACACCTACATACTTTGCAGTTTGCTTTATAAACATCTCCCTCCCCACTCACGTCTGTACTTCTGGAGGCGTTTTGTCTTTTTAGGACGCGGTGGAGTATTGTCTGCTGCAGACATTTTCAAAGCGTCTTCGAAAAGAAGTCACGCAGCGCACAGACGGAGGATTGGCACCAGTGTTGGGAAAGTTCACTTTCTACATGAACTAGTTCAGTTCACAGTTAAATTTTTTTGAAATGAACTAGTTCAGTTCATAGTTCATAATTCAAAATGTTGAACTAAAGTTCATGGTTTCAAAAATGAACTAATTTCCCCGGGCTCCCCTCTGGTCCGGTTCCTCAGTTCCCCTGCTGCTATGCCCCTCCTGCGGTGTGGGGATTTTATAATTGAACACACGTTTATCACACAACACATTTAACCAAAAGACAGTGGGCCCACACTCGAAACAAAAGTCCTATCTAAGCCGGCATTCCCCAAAATAATAAACATCGGGGCGCCCCTAGTCACTGCTTATTCTCTTCACCCTTAAAGGGCACGCTCTGGACAAAGAGAATGTTCACCAATAAAGTTCCAGCGCTCGGAGCGCTAACTGGACCTGGCTTGAGTGTACTAACCAAGGGCTGGCCTGCTCTCACACCGAACGTCCGTGTGGTGAGATGGCCGTCGAACAGTCCCGTGATTGTCACCCGTGATAGCAGGAGGCGGGCTGGGTTAACGTTAGGCAGGTGACTGCTGGAGGTCGTCGGCTAGGAGAAGGCTGGAGGTGGATGCAGTCCGGCGACGTCCGTTGCGGTGTCCGCTGCGGGGCTGGGAGAGGGTGGAGCGACGCGCGAGCTAACTGTGCTCCTACAGTAGGCCTATACTTGAAGCTAAGCTGTGGGTCAGTGCGACCCCCTTGCCTTCCGCCTATACTTTAGCTAAAACGCAGCGCGTGCAATATCCAAGAAGACGTCTTCTTCTTGGTGCAAACGTACCCTAAGCGCTAACTGGGAAGCTAAACTATCGCATACGACATTACTATCCCGCACCGTGACGGGAGTCGTATTCCGTGTGTCTTTAGGGTCAAGAGCTCCTGCTCTACACGTCTGCTTCCTTCAGTGGAAAACGATGAAGAGGTAGTTCCGCTACAGGAGCCCCACCTTCAGCCAGTCCTTCTTCACCTGTTGTCACCCCTTGCCCAGCGTCGCACCAGCTCCTCCTGGCGGCAGTCCAGTATCATGTCCCACTATTAAGTGTCAATGTTAGGATATGGAGGATCAAGAGGGGTCAGCAAGTTACACAACGTTATCATGAACACAGTAGAGTACAAGGAATTAGAGTTAGACACATTGAATTATTGTTAGACATATTCAGGTGTCTACATATAGATACAATATAAAATATAAATACAAATACAATATAAAAAGTACAAAATACAAGATAGTCCAGTGAGTGCACATGGATATGAGTCTTGAGTTCTCACGTCCCGAGTTCTCACATCCCGAGTTCTGACAACGATAGTTCTCCTGGCAGCAGAGCCGGCCGGCCGAGCCCTTGGTTGTAGAGCCTGATGGCTGTCGTTATAAAGGATCGGCCCAGGCGGTTTGTGGTGTGTCGGGGGGATGAGTCTTTGGCTGAACATGCTCTTCATTCTGGCTAGCTCCTCATAGAGGGGCAGGGTTCTCCAGGATGGCTTCTAGCTTTTTCCTCATCCTCCTCTAAGCCACCACCTCTAGATTAGCCAGCTCACCACCCACTACGGAGCTAGCCTTCTTCACCAGACATGTACCTTATATGTGACAAATAAAACAAAACTTGAACTTGAAACTTGAACTTGAACTACATTTACATTCAGTAATTTAACTGACGCTTTTATCCAAAGCGCCTTGTTGACAGAGTCTGGCTATGGGGCGACAATAATGTGGTCAAGAGGCATGGTTTCTACCTTCAGCCATTAATCAGCGTGGTTTATTATTTGCATGGTAAGGCAGCAGTACATGAGTTCTCCTCTCCGTGAGAGGCAGGTGGGAAAGAGGTAGAGGGGGAGGAGACATCTCCTTAAATACTCTCCACCTGGTGGTAGCATTAGTGGCTCCGCCTATAGCGCCCTCTAGTGGAAACAGTTATATACAGTTAGACAGTTACTTGCAATCCTACATAGAACCTCTAACTTTAACACGCCTTACAAATTGTAAACAACCAGTCAGCAGGAAGGGTACATCTCTGGCAGCTAAGGGTCAGTGGCATTGTTCCGCAAATAGTGTCAAACTTGAGTGTTACACTCTGAGTGCATAGTAGTATAGACATGATAGGTGTGTATGTGTGTGTGTGTGTGTGTGTGTGTGTGTGTGTGTGTGTGTGTGTGTGTGTGTGTGTGTGTGTGTGTGTGTGTGTGTGTGTGTGTGTGTGTGTGTGTGTGTGTGTGTGTGTGTGTGTGTGTGTGTGTGTGTGTGTGTGTGTGTGTGTGTACATAATAGTAAAAAAGACAGTAATTTATTTTTTCTTACAGGTATTGTTTGAAGATGTGTGTTTTTAGTCTACGGCGGAAATTTGGCCAGGTTTCAGCTGTCCTGACTGTGGTGGGAAGTTCTTTCCACCATTATGGAGCGACGACAGAGAATAACCACGTTAGAACCACCTTTTCATTCTTTACGTAAGTGTCGATCGTGTTGTCACAAGCACATTGCTAAGCCTGTATTACAGGATAGACATATTTTTCCCTATAGAGAAAACTGACTCCTCCATAAAGGAAACTGTCACTGCTCCTCCATACACAGTACATACATACAGTACACATCCAACGCCTCATTCCTTTAGAGTTGCATCATCTGCACGTATGGCAGCCATTAGCTTTGAACCACCGAAAATCTCGGTGTTCTGTCGTGTCCACATCCCTCAGCGAGAGGTCTAGAGGGGGAAGGTGAACCAACAGCTGACATTTTTCTTTCACTTATCCACAAATAAACAATTGACGTCAATGCCGTGTCGTTTCACAGTGTGACACGTCTGAGCACATGTTGGACACATGACACAGGACAGAACGGGACACAACAGAAGAGAGTCTCTAATGTGTAAACCCGGTCTTCAGGCCTGTCTTCAATCCTGTCTTCAACCCTGACGCCCAATTAATGAGCATAGCCTACTCTACAATACTCCATGCATGCAAAGATTGAGACAAAAATACATTACGTTGGTGGATGATGACTTTTCTAGGCATGTCTGACTAGACGTCCCTAGATTTCTAGGGACATCTACCAACACACGTATCTCTTTCTCTCTCTTTATAACAAACACCCATGCACAAATACACTATCGCTCCCTCTCTCTGTCTCTCTTACTATCACACACACATGCACACACACACACACACACACACACACACACACACACACACACACACACACACACACATGCACACACACACACACATGCACACACACATGCACAAACACACTATCTCTCCCTCTCTCTGTCTCTCTTACTATCACACACACATGCGCGCACACACACACACACACACACACACACACACACACACACACACACACACACACACACACACACACACACACACACACACACACACACACATGCACACACACACACACACACATGCACACACACATGCACAAACACACTATCTCTCCCTCTCTCTGTCTCTCTTACTATCACACGCACATGCACACACACACACACACACACACACACACACACACAAACACACACACACACACGTGCACACATGCACACACATATGCACAAATACACTATCTCTCCCTCTCTCTGTCTCTCTTACTATCACACACACATGCAGACACACACACACACACACACAAACACACACACACACACACACACACACACACATGCACACACACATGCACACACACATGTACAAACACACTATCTCTCCCTATCTGTGTCTCTCTTACTATCACACACACACAATTTCATCAATTGGATACACATAGCCTTCACTCCCAGACATGTCTATCTACATACACTACCCCCCCCCCCCCCCCCCTTCGCTCTCTCTCTCTCTCTCTCTCTCTCTCTCTCTCTCTCTCTCTCTCTCTCTCTCTCTCTCTCTCTCTCTCTCTCTCTCTCTCTCTCTCTCTCTCTCTCTACACATAACCTTCAACTTGTACACACACATATGCACACACACAGCCTTCTCATAGTGTATATACTCTCTTTCTAACAAACACACACACACACACACACACACACACACACACACACACACACACACACACACACATAGACACATAGCCTTCACTCATATCTCTACATCATTATCCATATATCTGTACATCATATCTATATTTCATATTATGTACATACATGCTCCACTTAGTTTTGTCTACTCTCCTAAATACTTGCTTTTCATTCTAGAGAGATCTGAGCTATAGGGCCATTGCTGTAACCTATAGGTCTCTCCATGTTGCAACATGTCATTCCGTCAGTAGCCTAAACCATGAATAATCTGAACCAATTATTCCACATGAATGTCTCACACTTTCTTCAACTGAATGTTTGATCTTTGACAGCTGCCAGAGAATAATACTGAATATTTAAAATACCCAGCTCCTTTATACATACATGCAGGTGTTAGACTATCTTAGTTGCAAGTATTAGACTATGTTAGTTGCAAGTATTAGACTTTAGTTGCAGGTATTAGACTATGTTAGTTGCAGGTGTTAGGCTATGTTAGTTGCAGGTGTTATACTATGTTAGTTGCTGAAAGTTGAAAAGTTGAAAAGAGAAAAGTTGATGGAGATGGAAGGCAGTTTCAAGAAAGATGTGAAAGTGAAAACATGTTTGTGCTTCAAGGATAAGAAACGGTATGTCTTTTGTGTTATGATGTGGCGTCTGTCGTCAAAGAGTACAATACGTCTGAATTTTGACACCAAACACCAAACGCATGCCAGATTTAGCCTCCAGGAAAAACAACTAATTGTCCAAGAATTAAAAGGCAGACTACAATCACAGCAGAGTATGTTCACAGGAGCTACAGCCAGAAGCAGTGAAAGCTAGCTTTATTGTGGCTGAAGAAATATTGTCTGAACTGTCAGATCCAAACTGGCTGTTTGACTTTGCTGTTGTGTGACATTGTTAAAGTTATGTGATGTATACGATTGCATGTAACTGTCTAACTGTTTCCACAAGAGGGCACTATAGGCGGAGCTATTGACGCTGGCGCCAGGTAAGAGGGTATTTATTCCCTCTCTGTCTCTTCCCACCTACCTCCCACAGAGAGAAGGTCTCATGTACTGTGTACCAATGTGATAATAAACTACGCCGATTAAAGGCTGAAGTGAGAGGACCTTGTCGTCATGATAAGTTATTGTCGCCCCATAGCCAACATCTGTCAACAGGTTATGGGCCCAGATCACGCAGGGGCGAAATAATTAGGGTAGCACGTTTAGCTAAAGTATAGGCTAGTTTAGCACCGGGAGCACCGCGTGGCTAAAGCTAAGCTAACAGGAGCTAAAGCTATGCCTACCATCAAAAAGGGATGGCGACCAAAGGAAGGAGCAAATGGCCCTCGTTCAACGGAAGAGCAGAGGACTATGAGCTCTGTGAAGAGCGAATGTTGTGCTGCATGCACGGTGTGGGACTGAAGACAACGATCTTGACGGCCCCCACGGGAGAAGTAACGGCGGCCGCGCGAGCCCTGTACACCAAGCAAAATGCCGACGCATACTGTGAGTTAGCACCACTGCTAGACGACACAAGCTTGGGGCTGATATTCCGCGACACTAAGGACAAAGGCAGAGAGAGCCTGAAAGTGTTGAGAGCACATTATATCGGACGGGGAAGACCCCGAATCGTACCCCTCTACATAACATTAACCGCGCTGAAAAAGGCGCACACCGAGACTGTGACCGAATACGTCATCAGAACTCAGCAGATCATTACGGCGCTTAAGAGTGCAGGAGAAGCACCAAGCGATGGACTAATGATGGCGATGGTTATGAGAGGACTACCGGAGCTGTACAAACCGTTCACACTACTGATGACAAACGGTTCAGCGGACATGTCGCTGGGAGAGTTCAAGGCCAAGTTGCAGAACTTTGAGGCCTCAGAAGACACACACCCAGTCGCCGCGGAGGCGGGGGAGAGGGTGCTGAAGGCCCGGGCGGCACCGAGAGAGAAGACCAGGCCCAGGACGGAGCTGGCGTGTTGGCGATGCGGAGAAAAAGGGCATCGGAAAGATAACTGCACAAAGACTGTTTGGTGTAGCTTCTGCAAATCCACGGGGCACACAGACAAAGTGTGTAGAAAGAAACGCGACCAGAGCGCACGGTACGCGCATGGACAAGATGGCGGCTGTGGACAAGATGGCGACGACGGTGGACGTGAGACGAGTCGAGACGACGCCCGGAAAGTAGCGGGACGAGAGGACTTCATCTTCGGGGCGCAGACAGCGTTCGTCACCCAGCCAACGCAGCAGCAGCAGGCCCAAAGGAAGGGACTGATCGTGGACACAGGTGTGTCGTCCCACGTCATCAACGACAGGAATCGATTCAAGAACTTTGACAACACCTTCGAGCCGGAGAGACACAGCATGGAGCTGGCAGACGGGGAGCGCACTTACGGGTTGGCGCAAGGGAGAGGAGACGCACAGGTATGCCTCATAGACAGTGAGGGGCGCCGGTGTACAGTGACGTTAAACACCCTTGTTCCCACAAGAACTATTCTCTGTCAAATCTGCTACTGCGAACGGTGCCAAAGTGTTCTTCAATGAAGGTAAAGATGTTCTTGTAGAGCCTGACGGTACGCGATTTCACATAGAGGTGTACAAGAGAATGTATTATCTACAAACAGAGTGTAATGACATCGACAAGTGTAATAATAATGATATGTGTAATGTGACTGTCAGTCACGATATTCAGACATGGCATGAGATCATGGGTCATTGTAATTACGAGGATTTACTGAAACTGCAAGCAGTGACAGAAGGCATGCACATTAAAGGTGAAAAGCGTAGACCTGACAAAGAATGTGAAGTGTGCATAAAGGGGAAGTTCACTCAATCGAGAAACAGAAGTCCCACAGAAAAAGTAAAGGTACCACTTGCGCTAGTTAACACAGATCTAGCCGGTCCAGAAGCCGCTTACACCAGAAACAGGTGTTTTAATATGCACACAGGCACCACCCTGTATACAGCACTGACAGGAAAGAAATGTAATCTAGCTAGAATGCACAAATTTGGATCAGTGTGTTATGCTTACCAGCAGGACAGAGGAAAGCTCGAGTCCAGATGTGAAAAAGGACTCTTTGTAGGGCACGACAAAGGAAGCCCCGCTTTCCTAGTCTATTATCCCGGTAAAGGGAAAGTGCAAAAACACAGGCTAGTCAAATTTGTCACAAAGACAACATGTGAGAACGAGACACAGACAGAGGAGCCAGAGCTGGACTCCAGAGTAAGGTGTGAAGAAACAGAGACACCTCAGCCTAGTGTACTTAGCACAGTCGTGCAGACAGACAGTCAGCAACCCCCAGAGGATGATGACGAGGAGCACCCGAGGGTGAGGTCACGTGCCTCATGCAGTGGGAGGTATCCCTCACGGGAACACAAACCCCCAAAGTATCTGAAAGACTATGCCCGGAGAGAAAGTGACGAGGATGACAGTACACTTACCAGCATTGATTACTGCTACAGAGTAGTGAGTGGAGTACCTCAGTCCTTCAAAGAGGCGATGGTGTCCCCTGAATCAAGGAAATGGGAGAGAGCAATGGATGAGGAGATGAAGTCCCTAGAGGACAACCACACCTTTACTCTAACCAAGTTAGGGCAGACAGACAGTGAGAGGAAAATGGGTGTACTCAATCAAGGAGGGTATTGAAGGCCACGACAAGTACAAAGCCAGGTTTGTAGCTAAAGGTTACAGTCAGAGGGAGGGGATAGACTACGGTGAGACATTCTCCCCCACAGCCAATCTGACCAGTGTAAGGGTAGTGATGCAGAAAGCACCTGAGGACAGTTTGATTTTACACCAGATGGATGTGAAGACAGCCTACCTGCACGCACCCATAGATAGGGAGATATACATGGAACAACCTGAAGGTTACGAGAAGAAAGGAGAGAAGCTAGTGTGTAAGCTAGAGAAATCCATTTACGGCCTGAAACAGTCTGGGCGAAATTGGAACGAGATGCTTCATACATGTCTCATTGAAGATCACTTCCTACAGAACCCAGTAGACCCCTGTGTTTACTCAAGGGAGTCAAAATAGTCAGGAAAAGTGATAATGTTGATTTGGGTGGATGATTTGATCATTGCAGCGGACAACACAAGAAACATAGAGCAGGTGAAAAGTATGCTCTCCACCAGATTCAAAATGAAAGACCTAGGCAGGTTAAAGCATTTCTTAGGCATGGACTTCGAACAGTCTGCCAGTTGTGTAAAAATATCCCAGAAGAGATATGTGGAGAAGATCCTGAAACGTTTTGACATGCAAGAATGTAGGACAAGGGAAACACCATGTGATCAAAAACTAGACTACCAAGAGGATGCTCAGAAATTGACAGATGTAAAAATGTACAGAGAAGCTGTAGGTAGCTTAATTTATTTGACAACATGTACTCGCCCTGACCTATGTTTTGTAGTGAGTAAATTGTCACAGCATTTTGCTGACTCCACAGAGGAGCACTGGATTACAGCAAAACATGTTTTTCGTTATCTCAAAGGTACAGCAGATAAACAGCTTTGTTTCAGAAAGAGCAGCGAGGGCTTAGGGCTTAAAGCCTACAGTTATGCAGATTGGGCGGCAGACGCCACAGACAGAAGAAGTACCACAGGGTATTGTGTGAGTTTGAACACAGACAGCTCACTGGTTTCGTGGAAAACAAAGAAGCAGCCCACAGTGGCACTATCAACTTGTGAAGCCGAATACATGGCTCTAGCTATGACAATACAGGAATGTATTTATCTAGAACAACTGCTCGAAGGAATGGATACCTATGTATATAAGAAAACTGTTGTTTATTAAGACAACCAGGGAACCATTGCAACCATTACATTACATTTACATTTATACTGTCTTTGGCCCTTTGAGGGCAACCATAATGCTGATGTTAATCTATTCTATTTTTACTTAGGCACTTGGGTCAGTTGAGAGCTCTTGTCAACTCTCCACATTCAAAAATTCACATTTGAATTTTATCGAATAATTCTTACCCCAATCAGTAACTACACTACAAGGGGCATTGTGGGATTATGGACATGATTGTTTGATCGTTGAGCATATTGTCCCCCAGTTCAGGACGTCTTTAAATCCAAGTGTTTTGATGTTTGGGGAATATTTGATTCTTCTAACATAAGACGTATGATTTGTTATGAGTCACCGAAAGCCACTGCGTAAAAAACATCCGAATATCACATCAAGTACCGTATCGATCTGCTGCTATAAATGGGCTAACAAGGACTGCTGGTATAAATGGGCTAACAAGGACTGCTGGTATAAATGGGCTAACAAGGACTGCTGGTATAAATGAGCTAACAAGGACTGCTGGTATAAATGGGCTAACAAGGACTGCTGGTATAAATGGGCTAACAAGGACTGCTAATAGACTGTTCCAGCCAAAACACAGAAGCATCAGCTTCCATTCATCTTCGTAGTGTTAAGAGTGACCTGTGTCTCTCTCTCTCTGTCTCTGTCTCTCTCTCTCTCTCTCTCTCTCTCTCTCTCTCTCTCTCTCTCTCTCTCTCTCTCTCTCTCTCTCTCTCTCTCTCTCTCTCTCTATATATATCTCTTTCTCTCTGTGTGTGTCTCTCTCTCTCTCTCTGAGTCTCTCTCTCTTTCTGTCTCTGTGTGTGTGTGTGTGTCTCTTTGTCTCTCTCTCTGTGTGTCTCTCTCTCTGTGTGTCTCTCTCTCTGTGTCGCTCTCTCTGTGTGTCTCTCTCTGTGTGTGTCTCTCTCTCTGTGTGTGTCTCTCTCTCTTTCTCTCTGTGTGTGTGTCTCTCTCTGTCTCTCTCTCTGTGTCTCTCTGTGTGTGTCTCTCTCTCTCTGTGTGTCTCTCTCTGTGTGTCTCTCTCTGTGTCTCTCTGTATGTCTCTCTCTGTGTGTGTGTCTCTCTCTCGCAGAATTCTGCTTCTGTCAGAATATATGAGCTGTTTGACGAGTTAATTGTCCCTAAGCCCTGTACCTTTTCATTGTTCTAAAATAAGCCCCGCCCCATTTATCTGATCTAAAATGTCTGTCTGAAGCCCCTCCCCTTTTGTTTGTTTAGCTGTCCCTCTCTGTGAAGTCCGCTGCCCGCCGCCAGTGGTGCAGTGCTGGTCAACCGCGGTAAAACGGCGTTTTACCTCGGTCACTGAGGCTGAAGTACGCGCAATCGCGCACGGATATGTTCCCGCGTGTACGCGCAGTCACGCACACAAAAACGTTACACGCTACTTTCGGGAGAAAGAGTCTAGACTAGAAGATCTGCGAGGAGAAAAAAAAACTCCCCGTAAAAAACCCACTATGATTGGTTAGTTTGTTTAGATATGAGTGACGACTCACGATTGGGTATGGTAGGCCAAATCGAAACGCAGACCACTGAATGAGAATGAATGGATCATGCAATTTACAATAACAGAACCAGTCAGCGCGAAATAATAGCAGAGGGATTTGATGTTTCCACTGATGGCATTGATGAAGATGATGTCAACAACAATAACAACACTGCATCTCCATGGCCCTACCTGGACACGTTTATGAGTTTGACTGAAAAAACGCCTAAAACATGTGTTTAGGTGTTTATTGTGTCAACCAAAAACGAAGCTGCTCTCGACGTCCCACACGTCCAATACTAACTTGAGAACACATATTCAGGTGAGCTGATGAAAACCCTTACTGTCTTTACATAAACATTGTCAACTGTTCCCAAACAGCACACAAGTCAGTGCACTTTTTATCAACAGCTTTAACTAACAGTCTGAGATAGGCTAGCTGCTATGAACAATATTATTGATTGATTGATTGAAAAGTGTATTAACAGATTGCAGAATGGGTACAGTACAGTACAGCTCAATACATACAATTGTTAAGGGGATGCAGACCAGAGAAAGACTTTCGTCTTGTTTACATCAGGGTCCCCCATTTTCAATTCATCATACCATATATATGACATACATGATGACATACAGATAGACAGTACTGCTACATCTATACATTTATGACATATCAGATTTGCAAATACAGTACTGTTTGTGTTCAAAAAAGTGTCCAGAAAAAGAGTGTATATACATTTGACGTAGAAACTGTACATTGGAGGAGGTTGGGTGGGTGGGGGCCGGGCTGTACATTGTGGGGGGGGCACACTGTACATTGGAATACTGACAAAGCCATACTTGGTCATTTATTGTACAACTGGGTTTTGAGTGTTTTTGAATAGTGATTCACATTCCTTTACAGCTTTGGGTAGGGCGTTTCACATTGAATCCCTGCGTCCTAAAAGTCTGTGCCGACCAACTGGCCCCAGTATTCACTGACATATTTAACCTGTCCTTAGAACAGGCTGTCATCCCCACCTGCCTGAAGAAGTCCACTATTATCCCTGTACCCAAAAAATCCAAGCCTGCTTGCCTCAACGACTACCGCCCTGTAGCTCTCACCTCCATAGCCATGAAGTGCTTTGAGAAGCTAGTAAAGGGCTACATCTGCTCCTCCCTCCCCATCAACATGGACCCCCTGCAATTTGCATACCGCCCCAACAGGTCCACGGAGGACGCCATAGCCCATGTGCTGCACACAGCAGCATCACACCTGGACAAGAGGCAGGGGAACTATGTGAGAATGCTATTCATCGACTACAGCTCGGCATTCAATACCATAGTCCCCTCCATACTCATAGCCAAGCTCAGGGACCTGGGCTTGAACTATGACCTCTGCCAGTGGGTCTTGGACTTCCTGACTGGCAGACCCCAGGTGGTGAGAGCAGGCAACTGCACCTCCTCATCCATCACCCTCAACATAGGGGCCCCCCAGGGCTGTGTTCTGAGTCCCCTCCTCTACTCCCTGTACACACACGACTGTGTGGCTCAGCGGAGTAGCAATACAATCATCAAATTTGCTGACGACACAGTGGTGGTGGGCCTGATCTCTGCCAACGACGAGAGGGCCTACCTGGAAGAGGTCAAGGTCCTGGCGGGATGGTGCCAGGAAAACAGCCTCTCCCTGAACGTCAGCAAAACAAAGGAGATGATTGTGGACTTCAGGAGGTCGAGGGTCAAGGACTACAGCCCCCTCAGCATCGACGGGGCACCGGTTGAGAGAGTCAACAGCTTTAAGTACCTCGGAGCCTACATATCCGAGGACTTGACATGGACCACACACATTGACAGTGTTGTGAAGAAGGCACGACAACGCCTCTACTTCCTCAGGCGCCTAAGGAAGTTCCAAGTCAGTCAGAAGATCCTTAAGAACTTCTACTCATGTACAATAGAGAGCATCTTGACCGGCAACATCACCTCCTGGTTTGGGAATAGCACTGCACAAGACCGAAGCAGACTACAAAGAGTGACACGTTCAGCCGAACGCACAATTGGAGGGGGGCTCCCCACCCTCGAGAACATTTACAACAAGCGTTGCAAGGGCAAGGCTAAGAGAATCATTAAAGACTCCAGTCACCCGAACAACTGCCTCTTTGAACTGCTGCAGTCAGGCAAGCGATACCGGAGTCTCAAGGCGAGCACAGAAAGACTCAGAAGAAGCTTCTATCCCCAGGCCATCAGGCTGCTAAACGAACAATGAACACTACACAACAACAACCACCAAACGCACATAGCACACGCATCCACACGCACACACTCACTTTAAACAAACACACTGTAGCACCCACTCCACACACTTTATAGCACACACCCACTTTAAACAAACACACTGTAGCACCCACTCCCCACACTTTATATTTATTGATGAAGGATTGCACTACAACTCGTACACCTTACTGTAAATTGTACCTAAATTGTACCTCATCCCATTTCTGCTTTGCACTATATAGTACTGTACATTAGTACACTGCATAGTATTGTATATTATATGGTAACTCAGAACATTGTACATATGTCTATACCGAACACTGTGACCTCATTTTCTTCTTCTAAATTACATGCTATACTATGTTATTTGATACTATCTTGTCTAGCACAGTCTCTGGAGCATAACAGTAAGAAGCATTTTGTATGAAAGTATTCTGTACTTCTGTATGACAACTATTAAAGAAACTTGAAACTTGAAACTTGAACTCATCAGGTTTGGTGTGAACGATGGGCTGTGTCTGTCATTGCCATGGAATGTTAACTTGCATTGATGGATTCAGGGACTTTATTGAGAGCAATGGAGAAATGATACCCGATGAGCTTAGGCCTTTATTGAATTGCACAAAAGTAATTCCATGTAGCACTGCAGAATGTGAAAGGGGATTCAGTGCCATGAATCAAATTATCACCCCAACACGCACACGGTTAATGATTTCACGGGTTTGATTGATTGATTGAAAAGTTTATTAACAGATTGCAGAATGGGTACAGTACAGTACATCTCAATACATACAATTGTTAAGGGGATGCAGACCAGAGAAAGACTTTCGTCTTGTTTCCACCAGGGTCCCCCATTTTCAATTCATCATAACATATATGACATACATGACATACAGATAGACAGTACTGCTACATCTATACATTTATGACATATCAGATTTGCAAATACAGTACTGTTTGTGATACAAAAGTGTCCAGAAAAGGAGTGTATATACATTTGACGTAGAAACTGTACATTGGAGGAGGTTGGTGGGGTGGGGTTGGGTGGGTTGGGTGAGGGCTGTACATTGGAGGTGGGGGGGGGGGGGGTTGGGTAGGGGACACACACACATTTTACACTGTACATTGGAATATTGACAAAGCCTTACTTGGTCATTTACTGTACAACTAGGTTAGGACATTTGTAGGGGCCAGTTTCGAATTGCAGTCTCACGTAGGTGTTTTTTGAGAGTGTTTTTGAAGGTGGGTAGTGATTCACATTCCTTTACAGCTTTAGGCAGGGCGTTCCACATTGATGTGGCATAATTGCGAAACGTGTTTAGTCCCTTGTTTGAGCCGAATCTGGGTTTTACATGATTTGTGGAGCTCCCTCTGGTGTTGTGATCGTGGTATTCACTGACCTTTGGGAAGTATTTTGACATGTACATGGGTACCTTGGTCGCGTAGTGTATCTTGTAGACCAGGCCCATTGCAAGTTGCTGTACTCTGTCGTCTACTCTAAGCCATCCTAGGTTGTCAAAGTGGGCAGGGGTGAGGTGGGTTCTAGGAGTCAGGTCAAGTAGTAGTCTGACTAGCTTGTTTTGAGATGTTTGTAATTTGTTTTTTAGTGCCTTTGAGGTGCTTTGGTACCATGAGGTGCAAGCATAGTCGTAGTACCCTTGAATGAGTGCTCCTGCTAGAGTCTTCAGGGTATTCTTGTTTACCAGAGAGGAGATCCGGTACAAGAATCGCGTTCGTTGGTTGACTTTTTGTATTACATTGGATGCCATTTTGTCACAGGAAAGATTAGCCTCTAGGATGGAACCCAGGTAGGTAATTTCATCTTTCCTTGTGATAATATTGTCACCCACTGTAACCGAGAAGCCGTCGGTCTTGCTGAGTTTGTTATTTGAACCGAAGAGAATGGACTCTGTTTTGCCCATGTGTAATGATAGTTTGTTGTCGGCGAGCCATATGCAGATTTTGCCTAGTTCCGAGCTGAGGGCTTTTTCAACCTGTAACTTGTTCTTGTCAGAGACCAGCAGGGCTGAGTCGTCCGCAAACAGGAACAAGTTGCAGTCACAAGCTGACGACATGTCATTTGCATAAATTAGGAATAGTAGCGGTCCTAGTATGCTTCCTTGTGGAACACCACAGCTCACTGTGAGGGGGGGGGGTAGGGTACCGTTTACTTCCACCATCTGTTCCCTCCCCTCCAGGTAGGATTGTATCCAGCTCACTGATAAACTATCAAAACCAATTGCTTTTAGCTTGTCAATCAGAATGGTGTGATTGACAGTGTCGAAGGCCTTTTGTAGGTCCAGCATGACCATGCCGCAGTATTTGCCCGCGTCCACCTCTTGTTTGATGTGGTCGTTCAAGTAGAGAAGGCATGTGTCAGTGGAGTGGGATGTTCTGAAGCCAGATTGGAATTCGTAGATTAGATTTTTTTCCGCGAGGTACTTTTCGATCTGTTCGTATACTATTTTTTCCATGACTTTCGAGATGGATGTAAGGATAGAAACAGGGCGGTAGTTACCCGGGTCTAATTTGCTGCCCTTTTTGTGCAGGGGTGTTACTCTCGCAATTTTGAAGTCCTTGGGGACGTGTCCCTGTTTTATGGAGAGGTTTATTATGTGTGTGATGACTGGGGTGATGGCTGCTGCTGAGTCTCTGAGGAATTTGGAGGGGATGTTGTCATGGCCAGTGGCCTTGTTTGGTTGGAGGGCGCTCAGTTTTTTGAGTACCTCATCTGTAGTTACTATTTCCAGTTTGAAGTCGTCTTTGTGGACGCCTAGGTTCATGTAGTATGCTACTATGTGTTCTACCCCATACTGCCCTGAGTGGGAGGGTAGTTTGTTTACCAGTGTTGTGGCTATGTTTGTGAAGAAAGTGTTTAAGTAATTGGCTACATCCAGCTTGTCTGTGATGAGCGTGTTGTCCGTCTTTATGTTTATGTTTGAGAACCTGGTTTTGAGTTTTTTACTGCAGCCTAGTTGATTGTTGAGTAATTTCCAAAGTTCACGTGGTTTATTTTTGTTTTCCTCGGTTTTGTCATTGATGAAATTTTTTTTAGCAGTTTTGATCATGGAGTTTACGTCATTTCTTAGTCTGTTTCTTTCTAGTTTGAGTTCAGTCACGTGGTCTTGGAGTTCACTGCTCGTGCTTTTGGGTAGCATCTTTGATGTTCATTAAGATCAACGGGCCACCTCCAGAGTTCTGGGATTCAACAACATATGTTGCAACTTGGCTGAGAGGCCATCGCTCAGCTGAGGACAAGAGAACGAGGATAGCAAAACCAAATCATAGGCCCAGGACCACTTGGTGGGGGCTTGCTTGACTGATTGTATGGTAACTCAGTTACTTCTAGTCTGCATCGAACATTGTACATATGTCTATACTGAACACTGGGACCTCTATTTTTACTTCTTTTTACATGCTACTTTATTTTATTTCATACTTATCTTGTCTAGCACAGTCTCTGGAGCGTAACAGTAAGAAGCATTTTGTATAAAAGTATTCTGTACTTCTGTATGACAACTATTAAAGAAACTTGAAACTGTTTTGAAACCACTGTTGTGAAACAAATTACATTGAAAAAAGTGATGTGTACTTTTTCCCCTTCTCAAAATAAAGAACCAAGTAAACACAAGTTGTCTGATTATTTTAAGTTTGCTTTTGTGTTTGTGTGTAAAACAATTTCTTTAATTGAATTAACTTAAACTAAAAGTAAATACAAACTAAATTAACAATGTAACTTACATTGTTAATTTAGTTTGTATTTACTTTTCTAGTTTAAGTTGATTCAATTAAAGAAATTGTATCAATACATTTAAAACATTGTTTGTTTTTCAACCATATCTGTTGACAATATAGGTAACATCCTGCTACCTTTTTCAGCTTCTCTATTTCAAGGCAAAAAAAAAAAAAAAAATCTGTGCCAAAAAAAACTGTGCATGCGCACGCGCGCGCGCACGCGCGTGGAGCGTTTGACCTACTGTCAATTTGCCACTGCACCACTGCCCGCCGCATAGAAGCACCGTCAGAAATCTGGCTGAGCTAAACTGAAAATGCTTGACTGAAAAAGGGGCGTTGCAACAAGTTCAAGATTAAAAGTCCATACTCTTAGCAAAAACTAAAACTTTACTGAAAAGGGACATTGCGCAACAGGGATTAGGGCTAGACAGTCAGCTGAGTTAGCTGAGCCTACTGTAATATGAAGGCTCTGTGACGATTTAGAAAAAAATCCCCTTTGGAGCAAAGCATTCTTGCATTTGAAGGTCAACAATAGGTCAAATCATTATATAAACACCAAATATGTATTCCTTGACCAAAATAAGCTCTGAAACCAATTTAGGGGTG
This sequence comes from Notolepis coatsorum, assembly GCF_963971535.1. NCBI lineage: Eukaryota > Metazoa > Chordata > Actinopteri > Aulopiformes > Paralepididae > Notolepis > Notolepis coatsorum. The sequence goes on along the minus strand of NC_140177.1, from coordinate 24,495,183 downwards.
TAAAGGTACACGTATCTGTACCGAACCGAACCGCTTCAGTGTGTACCGTACCGTACCGAACGGCTGTGTAGTGTACCGAACGAATACAATGGTATGTTAACCACTAACGACCGCCCGCCAGGGGCTGTTTTTTAATTAATCTAATATAATAATTATTATTATAATACTTTTTTTTACTAGTGGATTATTAATTTCAATATAGAATATACGTTGACAGCCCTACAAGTACAATTAGTTACTGCACACTACATCACCCCTGAGTTTTTATTATTTATTTATTATTTATTATTATTATTATTATTATTTATTATTATTATTTATTATTATTATTTATTTATATTTATTTATTATTTATTATTATTATTATTATTATTTATTATTATTTATTATTATTTATTATTATATATTTATTATTATTATTATTTATTAATAAAGGATTTGCACTACAACTCGTACACCTACTTACTGTAAATTGTACCTAAATTGCACCTCATCCTATTTCTGCCTTGCACTATATAGTATTGTATATTAGTACACTACACAGTATTGTATATTATATGGTAACTCAGTTACGTCTACTCTGCATCGAACATTGTACATATGTCTATACTGAACACTGTGACCTCATTTTTTTACTTCTAATTTACATGCTATACTATGTTATTTTATTTCATACTTATCTTGTCTTGCACAGTCTCTGGAGTGTAACAGTAAGAAGCATTTTGTATAAAAGTATTCTGTACTTCTGTATGACAACTATTAAAGAAACTAAACGAGTGGAACATGGAAAGCCAAACTTTCCCCCACTGTACCGAGCAGTGGTGCAGTCGTGGTCACACGCGGTTACACGCCGTGTTACCAGATCACTGAGGCAGAAGTACGCGCGATCGCGCACGGATGTGTACTCGCGTGTACGCGCACACAAAAATGCGCTGTATCCATTTGTTGTGAGTGACTAAGTACCCGGCCACCGTTTTACATAACAAAAAGCGCAGGTAGACTAAGTGTCTGGGTGTTGGCTATCTGAATGCATCTCCCCCTTCATTCTGTGTGACACAGGCAGTGGAGGTGAATACTAATGTGGCTCGGAATTCGTGATGGGGGTCTACCTGCTTATGATATTGAATCAAGCGTCTGTGCTGCGCGCCAGCTTTCCACGCGCACATTCACACAAATAGAGAGCAAGAAGAGCTTGTATGATAGAAAGATTGCACTTGCGTATATGCGCTTGTGTGTGTGTGTGTGCGTGTGTGTGTGCGTGCGTGTGTGTATATAAATCAGTTCTGTGCGCATGCACGTACCCGCGCGTGCGCGCGCGTGCACGTGGCGTGGCGTGTTACCAGTTCCCATATTACGACTGCACCACTGGTACCGAGAACCTGTACCGAACCTTGACTTCAAAACCGAGTTACGTACCGTACCGTGGTTTTTGTGTACCGTTACACCCCTAGAAACCATGTATTGTGCATCATTGTAGGTCAAACCATTAAAAAGTTAATTTCCACGGCAGCCATTTTGGATTTGGTCTCTCACAAATGTTCCCTGCCTTTTTTTTAAATACACCCCGGCTAAATTGGTTTATTAACCCTCCTAGGGCCCTTTCTCACTCACCTATTCGTTTCTATTCCGTTCCGTTCTGGCCCCGTTCCGAATCTGATGCGAACTCCCCCCCCCCCTCTCTCCCCTCTAGTTTGTGTACGTTAGCGCTAAGCTAACGGCTAAAGGCTAGTTAGCTTAGCCTTTACTAGTAACAAAAAATTGCCAGGCCTAACCGCCCCCACACTAGCGCGCACCTGAGACCACCTATTTCAGCGGTCCAGGTTCTGCGCCCCCGGGGACGAATCAGCGGGGGGCGGGGACGGGGGACAGCGTTCTCACTCAGACAGACACACCCTTTTCTGATGCGAGCCGGGTCTGATTCGACACAGAGCAGTGAGTGAGAAAGGGCCCCTAGATGACAAATCCATTGAGAAACGGACCTTCGCTCTCCACGGTCACGGAAGTGCCACAGATGACCCAACTAAATGTAGTTGCAGGTATTAGGCTATTGATAGAAATGGCCTTGTTTTTCAATGTGTATATAATGTAAATATCTGTAGATGACAGTATCTGCTATTAGATCTCAGATGAGGAGGACAGTATCAGTCGTGTGTGCTTTCAAGTTAGACTGGGAAGCCACAGGCTAATAGCAGCAGATGAGCCATGGGCTGGACTCCAAGGTCGGGTCGGCAAGTTGGTAACATCAACAACTGATAGCACTGGTGGGGGGAGGTTTGGTCAGAGAGAGAAGCCGTAGCTATGGGGAGAAAAGGGACGTTTAGTGTGTCAAAGACCAGACTGCTGTTGCCATGGTATCGTGTCACTTAGTAACGAGGAAAGGGGCGGGGCCCCGTTGCTAGGGGAAAGACGTTATGAGCTGTGAGTTTCTTCAGGGGTAAGTTAGACTAAGACACAAGGCGGAGAAGAGCAGACGCATTGACAGAGACTTTGAAACAATCCCTCCTCCCCTCGCGGGGGGGGGGGGGAGGAGGGAATGCCACGACATCGCTAGCTTCGGCTAACACGGAAGGCCTTTTGGCTAACGACGAGGCCTCAACCACCATTGGACTAAAAGCAGAAGAGACGGTAGAATAATGAATTTAGTTTGTCTTCAACGACTGTTCAAGGACATTTCAGAATTGTTTCCATCTTGTACGAGGCTATGTTTATGAAAATAAACATCACGATCTAAGGAAGTAGATCACATTGCCAGTGTTGAATTCTTTATGAGACGGATTGCATGGACGGGGTTGATACAGTGTTTGACAGCCAATGTGAGATAACCAAGTATTAATGACAAACACAATGCAGAGGAAAGTCACGGAGGAGCAGGTGACGAGATGAGATTGGCTGATTACCGGAGAATCCAACAGTTAGTTGCAGGTGTTAGACTATGTTAGTTACTTGCAGGTATTAGACTATGTTAGTTGCAGGTGTTAGACTATGTTAATTGCAGGTGTTATACTATGTTAGTTGTAAGTTAGACTATGTTAGTTGCAGGTGTTAGAGTATGTTAGTTGTAGGTGTTAGACTATGTTAGTTGCAGGTGTTATACTATGTTAGTTGCAGGTGTTAGACTATGTTAGTTGCAGGTGTTAGGCTATATTAGTTGACGGTGTTAGGCTATGTTAGTTGCAGTTATTAGACTATGTTAGTTGCAGGTGTTAGACTATGTTAGTTGCAGGTGTTGGACTATGTTTGTTGCAAGCTGTTTTGACAGTACTGACTGGGATGTTTTTAAGGACTCCTGTAAGGATTTAAATGAACTGAGTGACACTGTGTCAAGTTATATTACCTTCTGTGAGCAGATTATTATCCCTAGGAAGATAATCACATTATATCCAAACAATAAGCCCTGGGTTAGCAATTCTCTTAAAAATACTCTAAACCAGAAAAAGCTAGCTTTCTACCAGGGTGATATTCACCAACAAAGAGATGCTCAAAATACAGTATAATGATACAGTAGAGGAGGAATTTAAGAATGGCAATTCTCGTTCCGCTTGGGGGGGAATCAAATCTATGGTGGGAATTCAGGACAAGAAAAATCGTCTGTCTAGCCCTCACAAGTCTGACTCTGTCCTAGTAGAAGAGTTAAACCAGTTTTATTTTTCCGATTTGATTCCCATAATTTTTGTGATGAACTGGCTGAACTTAGAGTCGCATCTGTGAACAGTCAGATTCAGATTGACAAAATGGATGTCTGGAGAACTCTTGAACAGACAAATGTGAGGAAAGGTCAGGGGCCCGACTGTATCAGTGGCCGACTACTTAAAAACTGCGCCCTGTTCTTGTGTGATATTTTCACTTTTATCTTCCAGCTGTCTTTATCAGAGAATAGAGTTCCCATGATATGGAAAGAATCCACTGTGGTCCCAGTCGCTAAAGTCCCATCACCAAAGGGATGGAATGATTATCGTGAAAAGGAGTTTACTGCCTGACACAGAATGCAATTGACCCATTCCAGTTTGCTTATCAAGCAAGAAAGGGGATAGAGGATTCTACAGCAACATTGCTGGATCTTGTTGCTGCCTGGAGGGCAATAAGACTCATGTACGTTTATGTTTTGTTGACTTCTTGTCAGCTTTTAATGCAGCCTCACATTCTTGCTTGTAGATTGTCTAAACGGTTTAGCATTGACTTTGGCACTATATGTTGGTTAGTAGACTTCCTTACAATGAGACCACAGAGAACCCGAGTTAATGACACGGAGTTGTCTGAGTTGTCTGTTAATGAGTTGTCTGATACTCTGATCTGTTCTACAGGATCACCCCAAGGGTGTGTTATGTCCCCCCTGTTATTCGTGCTCTGCACTAATGATTGTCAGAGCACGTTTGAGTCAAGGGCTATAGTTAAGTTTGCTGATGACTCTGTAATAGTCAGCCTCCTGCAGAACCGCGAGGTGGATCATGGTCCTGTTCTGGACAATTTTGTCAAATGGTGTGACGATTCACACTTAAAACTCAACGTCTCCAAAACAAAAGAGATGAATATTGACTTTCGCCGAAACCCTCTTGTTACGACACCCACTCTTATTGATGGTATAGCCGTGGAGACTGTAAGTCAGTATAAATACTGGGCACCATTTTAGATGACAAAATGACTTTTGATGCCAACACTGATCATATATGTAAAAATGCCAACCAGAGATTATTTTTCCTAAGAAAGTTGAGGGGCTTCCATGTCGATAGGTCACTGATGAAAATGTTTTATTCTTCTTTTGTTGAGTCTATTTTAATTTTCGCAATGATTTCTTGGTTCGGCAACCTCAGTGTGTCTAATAAAAATATGCTGGGAAGTATTGTTAAAGTGTGGCGGAAGACCATCGGCATTAACTTGAATGATCTCAGTCATGTTTTTTAAGTTTAAGTTTATTTGGCTATTCTTCCTGGGGTCCATAACACGTAAAATACAGTTACAGACTTATACACTCACAACATTCACATGTCATACAGACAATTAAAACAACAATAAAAACCCTAATCAAATTCATAATACAATACAACAATAATACAATACAACAATATATACGCCTTATGAATTCATAATACAATACAGCATAATATACTATTTAGCTTTTACATACATTATCTATGTTCATATCAGCCAATTATACAATCTTTTAATAATATATCCCTATCAGACACATGCCTTTTCATCTATATATACCTATCTCTTTATCAGACACATACATTTTCATTTACGTACACACTATCTATCTAGAATTTAGTGGTAACAAATGAGCACATCTTTTAACAACAGAAATCCCTCTTCCCATTTTCACTACTATATTGTTTATATGGTGTGACCATGACAATTTACTGTCTAATGTTACTCCTAGGAGTTTAGTCTCCTGGACTTGATTAATTACCACATCACTTATCAAAAGTTTCAAGACTGGGTTCGTTCTTAGAGTATGGTTTGAACCGAAAATGATGCTACTTGTCTTTGATATGTTTAGAACTAGTTTGTTATTCTTTATCCATTCCATCACTGATTGCAACGCTGCATTTAGGACCATATTTAATTCATTGGCTGTTGAGGCTGATGTGTAAATCGTTTAATCATCCGCATACATAGAAATATAGGACTTATTTAGGACAAGAGGCATGTCATTTGTAAATAGGGTGTAGAGCAAAGGCCCAAGGCAACTTCCTTGGGGTACTCCACACCTTACCGTTTTAACTTCTGAGTAACTCCCATTAAAAAAATACTCTGTGTTCTTATTCTACACCTAATTGCAGTTTTATGGTGATCTATTGTATGTTTTAATGTATTTATGTCTTTATTGTATATTTGACATGTGTACTGGTTGTGCTCAGGGGCGGATTTAGGATTGTAGGAGATCCGGGGCTGAGCCCAGATGGGCCCCTTTTTTTAATTTTTTTTTTCTTTTTGTTTTTTTCCTTTTTTTTTGACAGGCAAGGGGTGGTTTGGAGGGGGTCCGGCACGAACCCCTCCACGACAGATTTTTTTTTAATTTAATGAACCTGTACGTGCAATTTTCTGCAATATAGAGCCTTCAATCTTGACCAATAAAGCTGCTCTTTTCACTATAAAACTCAGTTAACCATAACGTAGTTATGGTTAGATTTATATATTGGGGGGGGATATATCATATTTTTCATATAATCAAAAAGTGGTGGAGCAAGATCATACCTTTGCTCCCCCAAGTTCAATAGTGGGAGAGCAGAGATGCTCCGAATGCTCTTATGGCCAGGCGTCTATGATTCACTGATACAAAGTAAAATAGTGCAGTGCAATAAAATAGTTAGTAAAATAGAATAAAATAATGCAATAGTGCATTGCAATAAAATAGTTATTATCGTATTTTTTCGGGAGGCCGGTAAGGAGTGCATTACAGTAGTCGAGTTGGCTTGAGATAAAGGCATGGATCTGGTTTTCAGCGTCCTTTTGATTTATAAATGGCCGTAGTTTAGCTATGTTTCTAAGGTGGAAGAATTATGTTTTTGTCAACTTGTTGATTGTGATTTAAAAGCTTAGGTCTGAGTCTACCATAACACCAAGACTTAACTCACTCAAATACAGTTAGCAGCTGGATAGACCACAGATGGAAATTAGCTTCTGCTAAATTTGGTGCAAACATATTTTCATGTAACAATGATGAATTGTAAAAAAAAAAAAAAAAAAAAATTAAATAGATTCGGGGCTTTTCAGAATACATCCGGGGCTTGAGCCCAGGTAGCCACCCCCTAGCTCCGCCCCTGGTTGTGCTGTGTACTATTACTGTTGCAAACCAAATTGCCCCTTGGGGATAATAAAGACTATCCAATCCAGGTATTAGACTATGTTAGTTGCAGGTGTTATACTATGTTAGTTGCAGGTGTTAGACTAGACTATGTTAGTTGCAGGTGTTAGGCTGTTAGTTGCAGGTGTTAGACTATGTTAGTTGCAGGTGTTAGACTATGCTATTGCAGGTGTTAGACTATGTTAGTTTAGTTTAGTTTTTAGTTTATTTATTTAGCAAAAAGAAAAACAGTGCTAGGAGGGAACGAAGCCCAAGGGGCTTATACAAAGTTCCACTCCCATCTCATTGTCCATAAATAATTTTAACGAATTACACGTGTAGCATGGTCTACAAAATAAACTACAAAACAGGAACAGAGACATAAGGCAGACACTATAGCGAAAACATAGAAAAGGTTGCAGGTGTTAGATTATGTTAGTTAGTATGTTAGTTAGTAGTAACAATATACATTGTTAAATGAATAGCTTCAATCTCATAAAACCATTAATGTCACTTTGTTTTACAGTTTCATGTTAATTTGTTTAGACTAATTATTAACTCATTCCCCGCCAACAACGAGTTTACTTTGAAACCTTGTATCTTGGCCTGTGCAACGTTCAAATGTCACGGGCTCACTTTTCTTTGTTGGGCGAATGGAGCTGTTATAACGATCGGATTGAGAAGCGTCAAATGCTCCCGATGCATGATGTGTGGTGGATTATGTTGGCGACACGATCGACACCAATACTGGGACTCGCGATCAGATAATTGGAATATTGTTTTTGGGGTACATCCTAGTGAAGGTAAGGGCTATATGATATCAATCCTGCGTTGATCCAACCATGTCTTCACCTCGATCACAACGTGTGTGTGTGACGTTACTCCACGTATGCAACGTATGCCATTGTTGACGATCAAAGCATTAAAAAACTACCCCCTTTCATGCATTCATGATGAAACATAATACCTATACCTATATTTGATTTGGGAATAGTAGCATGTACAGGCAAGAAACGGCAACGTTTATAGTAGAATTGACGTATAAGGCTATTACTCAGCCTTTCAGGAATTACCCCAGACCACACTATAACTATACTTATATTCACCACGGTATAACACAGGAACGTATGGATGAAGAAATTACTTCTTTTTCACATATTGAACGATAGATGTCAAATGGGCCATAGTATTGTATCCATAGCTATAATATAGTTATAGCTCTACAAACAAGGTAACGCACTCCTATCTTTTAAAGCGTGGCAGTGCTACCACGGGGCCCATCTAATCCCCGGCGGTCAATGAGTTAAGATAATAATAAGATAATAATAATAACAAAAACAACAACATTAATATCATGAAAATTGTTTTATGAACTTATTTCACTTTACTTTTGGTTTTGTGTTTTTCTTAATCCGATGATTTAATGAGTTGAGGCCCCATATAGGCCCATCAGGGTATCTTGCCTCTACTCAGCACCTTTATATACACTTTCTGTCATCAATGTTTCGATTTTTTACTGTTTTGCTGAAATGGTGCGAAATAAAGAAATATAAAATTAAAATGTGTTGCAGGTGTTAGACTATGTTAGTTGCAGGTGTTAGGCTATGTTATTTGCAGGTGTTAGGCTATGTTAGTTGCAGGTATGTTAGTTGCAGGTGTTAGACTATAGTTGCCGGTATTAGACTATGTTAGTTGCAGGTGTTAGACTATGTTAGTTGCAGGTGTTAGGCTATGGTAGTTGCAGGTGTTAGACTATGTTAGTTGCAGGTGTTAGACTATGTTAGTTGCAGGTATTACATATGTTACATACATTTACATTTTGTCATTTAGCTGACACATTTATCCAAAGTGACTTACAAGTTTGATTGATTGATTGAAAACTTTATTAACAGATTGCAGAATGGGTACAATACAGTACAGCTCAATGCAAACAACTGCTAAGAGGCTGCAGACCAGAAAATACTTTTGTCTTGTTTACATAAGGGTACAACTCTTATTGCTAGTTGCAGGTGTTGCAGTTCATGGTGTTTCCAGTGGAGTAAACTAATACAGTCCACAACAATGGAAATGTTCAAGTATGAATACTTCAAAATTTTACTTAAATGTGCTATATATAACATTTTATGTGGAGTCATCATTAAAAAAAATACATCCACAGAGCTTTTAGAAAGGTGTGGAATAAAAGTACAGATTTCCCCCCAAAAAATGATTGATTAATGAATGTATGTTGTTTACATGTTTCAGGCATGTATCCCCTCCCATTTTCCCACTGGAATGCACCTGATTGGATAAATGACATGCTGGCGCATAGAGTGACATCTAGTGGCTGAATGTTATCTATAGCTTAGTTAAGTATAGGCTTCTGTACTTAGTAAAGTACTTACAGTCCTTAGTTATCATACTCTCCTCCCCTGTTCTTTTGTATGACTATAAAAAGAGGAACCCTTGCTATGGCTGAGAGATGTGTATCACATTCACAATATTCTCCAATCTCTCCTCCTAAGGATAGAGGAGAGGAGGGGAGAAGGGAGAGGAGAGGATGGGAGAGAGGAGAGAGAGAGGGGGAGGAGAGGAGAGAGGAGGAGAGGAGAGGATAGAGGAGAGGAGAGGAGAGGAGAGGAGAGGAGAGGAGAGGAGAGGAGAGGAGAGGAGAGGAGAGGAGAGGAGAGGAGAGGAGAGGAGAGGAGAGGGGAGAGGAGATGAGGAGGAGAGGAGAGAGGAGAGGATAGAGGAGAGGAGGGGAGAGAGGAGAGGAGAGAGGAGAGGAGAGGAGAGGAGAGGAGAGGAGAGGAGAGGAGAGGAGAGGAGAGGAGAGGAGAGGAGAGGAGAGAGGAGAGGAGAGGAGATGAGAGGGGGTGAGGAGGTGAGGAGAGGAGAGGAGAGGAGAGGAAAGGAGAGGAGAGGAGAGGAGAGGAGAGGAGAGGAGAGGAGAGATGATTGATTGATTGAACTTTATTAACAGATTGCAGAATGGGTACAATACAGTACGGCTCAATACACACAATTGTTAAGGAGATGCAGACCAGAGAAACACTTTCGTCTTGTTTACATCAGGGTCCCCCATTTTCAATTCATAATGACATTAATGACATACACAACATATATATATATATATATCATGACATTTCTGACATACATGACATACAGGTATACAGTACTGTTACATTTGTGACATACAAGATATGCAAATATACTGTACTGTTAAACAGAGATCCTAACAGAAAATATATACATACAAGGGGGAGGAAACTGTACATTAGGAGGGGGTGGGTGGGTGGGAGGGGGTGGTTTGGACATTTGCGGGGCCCAGTTTAGAATTGCAGCCTCCCGTAGGTGCTCTTTGAGAGCGGTTTTGAAGGTGGGTAGGATGAGAGAGGACGGGACATGAGAGAGGAGAGGAGGGGAGAGAGGAGGAGGGGAAAGATGAGAGATGAGAGGAGAGGAGGGGACATGAGAGGGGAGAGGAGGGAGAGAGGAGGAGGAGAAAGATGAGAGATGAGAGGAGGGGAGAGGATAGGGGAGAGGAGATGATAGGAGAGAGGAGAGGAGGAGAGCGGGAGGTGAGGAGGAGAAGACCACATTGGAACAGTGGTGCAAGGACAACCACCTCTCCCTGAACATCAAGACCAAGGAGGTCATTGTGGATCACAGGAAAGGGGGGGCACTCGTCCCTCAGTCACTATCAACAGCACAATAGAGATAGTGGACAAATATCTGGGGGTAAATATTCACAAGGACCTGACATGTGCTAGCCCCTAGGAGAGGAGAGGAGAGGAGAGGAGAGGAGAGGAGAGGAGAGGAGAGGAGAGGAGAGGAGAGGAGAGGAGAGGAGAGGAGAGGAGAGGGGGTGAGGAAAGGAGGGGAGGAGAGGAGAGGAGAGGAGAGGAGAGGAGAGGAGAGGAGAAGAGAGGAGAGGAGAGGAGAGGAGAGGAGAGGAGAGGAGAGGAGAGGAGAGGAGAGATGATTGATTGATTGATTGATTGATTGATTGATTGATTGATTGATTGATTGATTGATTGATTGATTGATTGATTGATTGATTGATTCATTGATTGTGTTGACAGAGTCGGCTGTGGAGCGACAATAATATGTTCAGGACGACAAGGTTTCTCTCTTTAGCCTTTGGCGTGGTTTATTATCACATTGCACCCAACAGTACACATGAGACCTTCTCCTTATGGGAGCGACGGAGGAAGAGAAAGAGGGGGGAGGGAACAATCTCTTATATACCCTCTCACCTGACGTCAGCTCCAATAGCTACGTCTCCTTGCGCATATAGCGCCCTCTTGTGGAAACAGTTAGACAGTTACATGCAATCATACATAACATCTAACTTCAACAGATTGATTGAAAACTTTATTAACAGATTGCAGATTGGGTACAATACAGTATGGCTCAATACACACAATTGTTAAGGGGATGCAGACCAGAGAAAGACTTCCGTCTTGTTTACATCAGGGTCCCCCATTTTCAATTCATAATGACATACAGCCACAGTACTGTTACATTTGTGACATACAAGATATGCAAATATACTGTACTGTTAAACAGAGATCCTAACAGAAAATATATACATACGAGGGGAAGGAAACTGTACATTAGGAGGGGGTGGGTGGGGGGGTTAGGACATTTACGGGGCCCAGTTTCAAATTGCAGCCTCCCGTAGGTGCTCTTTGAGAGCGGTTTTGAAGGTGGGTAGGATGAGAGAGGAGGGGACATGAAAGAGGAGAGGAGGGGAGAGAGGAGGAGGAGAAAGATGAGAGATGAGAGGAGAGGAGGGGACATGAGAGAGGAGAGGAGGGGAGAGAGGAGGAGGAGAAAGATGAGAGATGAGAGGAGAGGAGAGGAGAGGAGAGGAGAGGAGAGGAGAGGAGAGGAGAGGAGAGTGGAGAGGAGAGGAGAGGAGAGGAGGGGAGAGGAGGAGGTGAGGAGGAGAGGAGGAGGTGAGGAGAGGAGGGGAGAGGATAGGGGAGAGGAGATGATAGGAGAGAGGAGAGGAGGAGGTGAGGAGGAGAAGACCACATTGGAACAGTGCTGCAAGGACAACCACCTCTCCCTGAACATCAAGACCAAGGAGGTCATTGTGGATCACAGGAAAGGGGGGGCACTCGTCCCTCAGTCACTATCAACAGCACAATAGAGATAGTGGACAAATTCAAATATCTGGGGGTAAATATTCACAAGGACCTGACATGTGCTAGCCCTAGGAGAGGAGAGGAGAGGAGAGGAGAGGAGAGGAGAGGAGAGGAGAGGAGAGGAGAGGAGAGGAGAGGAGAGGAGAGGAGAGGAGAGGAGAGGAGAGGAGAGGAGAGGAGAGGAGAGGAGAGGAGAGGAGAGGAGGGGAGGGGAGGGGAGAGGAGGGAGGAGAGGAGAGGAGAGGAGGGGAGAGGATAGGGGAGAGGAGATGATAGGAGAGAGGAGAGGAGGAGAGGAGGAGGTGAGGAGGAGAAGACCACATTGGAACAGTGCTGCAAGGACAACCACCTCTCCCTGAACATCAAGACCAAGGAGGTCATTGTGGATCACAGGAAAGGGGGGGCACTCGTCCCTCAGTCACTATCAACAGCACAATAGAGATAGTGGACAAATTCAAATATCTGGGGGTAAATATTCACAAGGACCTCACATGTGCTAGCCCTGCCACACTGTGTCAAAAAGGTCGAACAGTGTCTGTACGGACTCAGGCCTGAACCCCCAGATCCTTAGGTACTTCTACCAAGGCTGCTTCACCACCTGGCACGGCAGCTGCACCCGTATGGACCGCAAGGTGCTGGGGAGGGTGGTGCGCACGGCCCAACACATCCCTGAGCTGCCCAGCTGACTGATGGACAGCTTTTATCACAACTCACAAGGCTATAAGACTGCTAAATAAATAACACACACACACACAGACCCCCCCCCCCACACACACACACACAGACACACACACACACACACACACACACACACACACACACACACACACACACACACACATGATGCAATCCAACCTCTGTGGTAAATGATGCATTTATATAGTGCTTGAAGTGACAAGGGTCTATGGTTCTTCTATAAAGAACCAGCTAAGCTACTCTGCGTTGTGTGTTGTCCGTCTACTCTTTCCCTTGTACTTAAAAAGACCAGGCATGGCCTTGAGACGACGGCGGAGCAGGAGGATGGAATGAAGAGCAGAGAGTTAGCTAGTGTAGAAAATCCAGCTTTATTAAAAAGTGAATAGTGAAATAACAATGAAAAATGGATTCTGCAATGATATAAGGGTACTCAAGTACTATGCCACCGATCCCTTATATCAGACTAATGTTAAAGTAGATTAAAGAATGGTCAATGTAGGCCTCGGTGGTCTGGCGACCACAAAGGGATCAGGTCTCTCGTCTGCTCCTCCTGGGTTCCTGCTGCCGCTCCTTGTGTGGATCCTGTTGGCTCAAGAAAGCCTGTGTGTGTGTCGTTCCGTCTTGTTCTGTTCTCTCTCACTAAACCGCTAGCTTTAAAGCTTAAACTCCTCCCCTAGTCTTACGTCAGGAGGGGTGGACCTTTTTAGAAGAGAGAGCGGTTGATTGGTTGAAACCCTAAAAGCGGCCATTTTGAGCAGGCCTGTCGACACCGGATATTCCCTTATGAGGGCATATCTTTGCTGGCTGTAAATAAACTGAATCTTGATTTAGAGAATTCTTTAGTTTCACGTTTGAATGTATCTGGCATTTTAGATTTATCAAGTTATCAATCAAAAGTAATGTTTATTTTGCTTAAACATCTAATTTAGTCTTTCTGCTAGGCAGTTACACCTATTTTAAACCATATATCTTGAATAATGGCCAATTTAGTCTTACTTTGATCTATATTTCTAGCTTAATTATACTGTGCAGAGGTGAAATAAGAGTCTAGTTTGGTCTTTCTTTGCTTAACTAATACCCTATGTTAAAAGAGTTGAGCCTAACTTTCCTTAGAGGATAAAATAAGGAGACCAGCCAAATGGTGACCTCCTGTTGTCAAGACTCAGGTCTGACCAGGTGTTTGCGCCCCCAAAATAGCTTGGGGGGTTTTCCACTCAACCTTTCGGGCGTTACCTCCTGTAACCTATTGTTCTATTGAAAATGTTTCACTATAGCCGGCTATAAACCCAAACTCCCTTCTGTATGCTAAGTTCCAACATAGGGGAGAAGACAAAAGGCTGTGTTTGCTCTGGCCGCCCCACGTGACCAGTATCCTGTCGTATACAGGCGAGGGGGAAGTTTAATCATCTCAAGACTATGTAAATCTAAAGGGTTTCATTCTCCCCCACCTCTGGTTCTCCAGAGAAACAGGCCCCACAGTATTGGCCATGACCAGCCTTTTAGTCTAATGGTGAATGTGTCCAACACTTTTATTATCTGTGCTGACTTTAGAAGTCCAATTTGTACTTATCCTTAGTTTAGAACACCTGTATCTTAATAACCTATTTTAGGGAGAACATATAGACTATCTAAAATGTGTGTGCATTGGTCCTTACCAAGTTCAACCTCTTTTTGGGGCCGATGACCTTTGGGACTCAAGCTTCAACCAACACTCATATTTCCATAATAATTAGACAGTTTTGAAGTGAGAATTCCACCACAGTCCCCCGTCGTGGGTTTATATGCCCATGTATACCTGCTATTGACTTCTCAATCAAACTGGTCGTACGCCCTACAGATACCATAACCTTTTAACCTTAGCAAAATCACATTAAAAAACCAAAACAATTTAAGAATCTCTAAAACACAGTTAATTTCTGTTACTACCAACGCTTTCAACACCCTCGTTATTTCACTCTCACACAATTAACAATTATCAGTTATTTGAAGTTGACATCCGTCTAGGTCCGTTTCTTTATACAAAAAGAACATTGCACCATTTATCAGCTTTTCTGTTTATTCCACTATACTTATGTGTAGTTAACCAAACATGTCTATATTGTGTATCTGACTCTGAAAGAAAAGATTATTGCACCGCACAAAATATCTAAACATTTCTAAGAAAGGAGAGAGCTCAAAATCAAAAATCTAAAAATATATACATGCTCTCTCCATGGATCACTGAGACCTCCAATTAGCATTAGCTTTCATCCTGCAAGTTATCCCTCATCAACCTCCTGCGGTTTCTTGATAACTCTTTGTGGTCGAGGACATCCTTCTGCCTTGTGCTAATCACGGTCTCCTTCCGGTTGTGTGCAGTCTTGATACTGCTCCAGTCTTCACAGAAGGAAAACATTTTTCCCTCTGTCCTGTTATTGTTATATAAATTTGTTATGTACAACAGACAATTTGATTGGAAGATCACATTTCCTTGCCAGATTCACCTCTACTTTTCTGCATTGATAATACATTCGTTTTCCAAATCAGTTATCTATATATTTCATGGCTCCTTATCGTTAATATTCAAAATTCAGAAAAATTCACATGGCTCTCATTATTTTGTGTTGTACTCTCTATTACTAGACCAATGTCTTAAGTTCAACACAATATAATATACCCACCACCCTTTGATGTGGAATACTATTTTCATATCATACCTCCGTTTCTGGACAGCTCCCTCGGGGCGGACAGCCAGTACTGACGAGACCTCTCCTCCAGTAGTCCTACACGTGTGGCAACAAATCACAGTTGCCTTAAACACACATTTTTTCACACACTCTGCCAGCCTCTAACAAGCCGCCAGAGTCCCCCATAAGCCAATTATCAATTGCACATGTCCACACCCTACACAAAGGCTATTTGGCCAATGGCGACCAAACCTACTGAGCTTATCAATGTACAGAGAATCATGTTTTCCAACACTCCACCAATCGCGACACAACCCCCCAGATCCTAGATCTGGATTCTTAATGAGCGGAGAACAAAACCATGAACCAGCTCTAGTCCATTCACATTGTTCTCAGTCCACTATATAGACATATACTACCAGTCTTGCTGTGTCGAGATTCCTCCCAGCCTCTCAGGTTCCTAAGAAAAAATAGAGAAAAGAAACAAAACAAAGAAAAACATGCCAAAACAAAATAAAACAATAACCAAAAATTGTGCACATGTCGTTCTTCAACCACACCCTAAGAAACAAAATCAACCTATTATCTAGGGGCATAACCACCCCCGTATATACTAAGAAAGAGAAAGAAAAAATCAAAAGAATAAACAAAATGAAAACTTCCGGCCTAAGGCAGGAATTGCTTGTAAAACACAAGGAAAGAAAAATAAAAAGAAATAAACGCCTATATCTATTATTCATGATTGTTAATGCCCATCTATCAATATCATAAAACCTAGGAAAGACTATGGGTCTTCTTAATTTCTCAATCATGCATTCCACCCTTTGACCAAACTGATTATTGATCAAGCATGGATAATTACTACTGATCACTAGCTGACGCCGTGTAACATCATTTCTCTGTCTAATATTAAATATCTTTTTTTTTTTATCCACTTTTTCTCCCATTTTCTATATTTTCTCCCATCCCAATTTCGTATCATCCAATTCAACCCTCCCCTGTCACGAACGCTGTTTCTTGCCTCCCACAAGCCGGCTGCAATGTGGACTAAGTCATACATAGCACAAGTCCCCTCCGGTACTTGAGGTAACAGCAGTCGCATCTTTTCACCTGCGCAGCTCGATCTCCCAGTGGCGAGGAGTAACGCGTGGGAGGCTCACGCTGCCCCCGACACTTCCTGATTCTACTGTGCAGGCGCACCAACCGACCTGTAGGAGTCGCTGTCCACAATGCCCGATCCCCACCCATCAGTTTCCCACCCCCTAATACGGCCAATGTGTATTAGTATGAACGACCAGCTAAACTGAAAGCAATGTGGAGCGCTGGGCTCGAACAGGCGAGCCCAGCGTCTCCGCATTCGTGGCGAGCGCCTTGCCCACTACGCCACGTAGCCGCCCTCTAATATTAAATATCTAATATTAACTGTTTAACCACCAGTTTTGGTTAGTACGATTAGCTCATGCACCTGTCAGCTACTCCATCATTCCACGTTAGTCACACATCCATTTTAGTAACTTACACACATAACCTAATCACCTAACCCCTCTATATATTTTCTTTTCTATTTTTATTCTAATTTATTCAAATTTTTTATTCAATTCATTTTTATTTTTAATACCTATCTATATTCTTTATTCAGCCGACACCCTCTGCAGACATGACCTTTGATAATGACCTATCAGTCCACATGTCCAGCAAACCTGTCTTTGTTCCCTCGGTTGTGGGGCCCTGTGGGCCCCCCGCCTGTAATCAGATGGCCCCGGGTTCATTGGGCCCAGAGTCTGTCCTTGCTCTCTGCTATTATCCCCATGGCTCTTTCCTCCGACAGTCCATCTTTGGTCTCGCCCCCCTTGAGCCTGGTCTGGGGAGAAAACCACATACCTGTTCCGCTCAGCCGCCGTCCTTTGAGCCTGCTGTTGGGAGGGGTCTGGAAATTCACCCCGCCCGCCATTCTCATTACCATGTTGCGGCCCAGTTCCCCGTCCCTTGCACCGGAGCAAGCAACATCTCTCGTTCACGGAGTCCTAGTTCTGCAGCACGGAACATAACTTCTAAAATTACATCACTCATGATCTCAGTCTGTTCCGCTAGTTCTCGTTCTAGCATGTCCCTCTTGTGTGCGACTCGGTCAACCGCCAGCTGTTTCTCCACCAGCTTTCTACAGACTGTCTCATGTCTTTCGGATGCTTCCGTGAATGCCCTCTGTCTTTCTGGAGAGAGGCACGTCATCCTCTCTTCCTCCACCCTGGCCCTCGCTGACTGGCTCCTTGTCACCGGGCCACGCCTCTCAGTTTGGTGCTGATGTTGGGGGTGGGGGAAACCTGGGCAAGGGAGGGACACTGGTGGTCTGTAGAAACTGTTCGTGTATTATCCCATACCTGCTGTCGGTCTCTGTTCCAGCCGTACGGCCAGAGTCAACTCCCTGGGACTGCTGCAACAACACCGCTCTCCTCAGTTGCTTTCTTTGTCTCTTGGTGAAATTGCAGTCACCTGCAATGGACACTCCAGCGTGGATCGGCTCTGGTAAAACAGTTGTCTCTGGTTCTCTCTCCTCAAAGACCCCCTGTGTCGGAGTTAAAGACATTATTTCAAGTCCCTCCGTCACGCTCGTCTCATGAGGGGAATCAGTCATATTCAAATCAATCAGGTTATCGTCACTCCTCAATTCGGTCAATGAAATGTCTGCAGAAGTTATCTGCATGCTACCAGTGCCGGCATTATTTCTTTTCATCGCCTTTCGTTCTTTCTTTTTCTGTTTTTTGATTTGGTTACGCATTCTATACCGGCCTCCTTTCCTATACTTAAATACAAGGTTTTGTAAAGGCCTGAATATCTTTGGCCATTGTTTCTTCACTTTTATTGTGACATTTCCAGTCATTGAAATAGACAAATTGTCTACCTTTGCTATGGTTATTGCATCTAAACCTTCAGTTGCTCCTATCTGTGTATTTGCCATTCTCACCACTTTCAAACACTCGTAATATCACCGTTTGGAAAAAACAGTTTCTCTGTACTTAAACTATTTTTACAAACTTGAGTTAAAATCACTCACACTGGCAGAAAATATTGGTGCAGACAGGAATTGACAAAATGCTTAGTTATACTCCACCCAGATTTTAACAGTCAATTGTTCCTCCGTTGGAGTTTGGAATCGTCAGCACTGCTTCTGTCCGCCCTCGAGTAGCTGTGGAGAAAGAAAGGAAAAATACATACACTTAATTAGCAGTGGCATTTCCCTTTCACAATCCATCATTATCTTTAAGCATGGAATGTCGGGCATCCTCTATACTAATATCACTTTAGAGAGCGTTAGTGCAATTTTCTTTTGAATCATAACGACACGGCCTTAGCTGTGCTCTGTCTGTTGTCCTCATCGGGAAACTGGATCTTCCAATCCCTTTGTCGTGTAATTGCTTCAAATGACTCTGAGGAACACTATTTCGCATCAACCTCTTCCGTCTGTTGAACAATCAGAATTAGTTTTTCAGCCTATCATTTCTAAACATTTGTGCTGGATATGGTAATATAGTTGATTAAAATCGCTTCTTCCACTTAATGAATTCGCAATTCCTTTCTCATAAAATATTCTAAATCTTATTGCCCTTCAAATGCCTATGTGTATATGTAATTATAACATTTCCTTCTATGTGTAGCTGTATTTATTTCTATCTGAGAAAGTCTAAAATGTATTCCTCTCATACATCGCTTTTTACACCACATTATTCACATAATTTATTCATAATTAATACACATTCCCCCCGTTTCAACACCTTAACCTTAGGTGTTAAATCTATGCTCCCATCTCACGAGAAAAAAAATCAATTTTCAGTGACTCATATCATCGAATTCCCGTGGCTTGGCACAGCGCCCCACAACCTGCTCATTAAACTACAGGTGCAGACGCCATCCCCATTGAAATCCCTGCAGACCAATGATATCCCACCGGTCTGCCATTCGCAGCCCAAGACATCCCCTCCCAGTTTGCAACCTGAAAAGCGAAACCCCGGGCTCCCCACAAGGATATTCAAAATTCACACAACTCTCAACCACCGCTGCACTTACACAGCACCCCAGATTCAAAATAACAACAGCAAACACCTTCACCTAAATATCCACACATAATATGACACAAAGCCTAAACCCGTACCCCAATGCACCCCTCGACCCCCCTGCGACCACAGTGGGGGAGTTGGGAGCTGGTACCCCCGTTGAAATGAGAAAAAATATTACGCTTTAAAAAAATTGCACCCACATACAACCGTGGCAGGCGAGAATCCTACCACCGAACCACCAATGCATAACAAACCCTGGCACGTCCCCTCCATCATACGTCTTGTTTCTTTCCCCAACATCGCAACCGCAGGTGCCGCCGAGCAGAGCGACCCCTCATACGCAGGTCCATCTGCGTAGAGTCCCAAACATAACCTCAAAGCACACTCTGACTTACGGCCCCACCATCATGAACGCCACACACAAGACACTGACACGGAGTCTCTATCACACCAGCCAGAGTTCGTCCAAACGCAAAGGAAGAAGTACGAGCGCCATGCCGACCAAAGCGTAGCGCCACTGGTTCAACACGACCGGCCGCCACCCAGGGACCACATCATATGGTCCATATGCAGCCTCGTCAACCTGAACCCGCGTTATCCCGGGTCAGCAGCGCCTCACTTCTCCGTTAAGTCAAGGGACCGGAAGGTGGCTGGAGGCCCTGAGTGAGCCATAGAGTATGGCCCCACCGCTCGTTACCACGACATCATTACCCCGACGCTGACCATTACCACTATCACCGCATCTGTCCACGACGCCATCACCATCCTGTGGGTGTTAATCAGCACTAGAGACCTACAGAAAATAACAATAACCTAATAAACAAGTCCACCCTCACCCCTAAGTCAAACAGGAGAGAAAGAGAGGGCGCAGAGAGCTTGCACTATTGTACACTCGCACACCTAACCCAGCCTAACTCAGCTGCACATCTAACCTGCATGAGTCATTAGGCCCACCGAAAGTTCAACCCAGAGCTCAACGCCAACCCCGTGACACGGGAGAAAAAGAGAGAGAAGAGAGAGAGGGAGAGAGAGGGAGAGAGAGAGCGGGAGAGAGAGAGAGAGAGAGAGGGAGAGAGAGGGAGGGAGAGAGGGGGAGAGAGGGGGAGGGAGGGCGGGAGAGAGAGAGAGAGAGAGAGAGAGGGAGGGAGGGAGGGAGAGAGAGGGAGGGAGGGGGGAGAGAGGGGAGGGGGTGGGGAGGGGGGAGAGGGGAAGAGAGAGGGAGGGAGAGAGAGAGAGAGAGGGAGGGAGAGAGAGGGAGGGAGAGAGAGGGAGGGAGAGAGAGAGAGAGAGGGGGGGAGAGAGGGGAGGGGGTGGGGAGGGGGAGAGGGGAAGAGAGAGGGAGGGAGAGAGAGGGAGGGAGAGAGAGAGAGAGAGAGAGAGGGGGGGAGAGAGGGGAGGGGAAAGGGAGGGAGGAGGGGGGGAGAGATGACTTAAAGAGAGATATTATGTCCATATTATTACCTTATTGGCCGAAACTACCCTAAATGCAATATAGTCTATGCAGTATAAGCGGCTAGACCTCTTATCAACTGATCCCATACTCAAAGAATGTAACCTTACACCAGGATGGGAAAACATGGCCTTTCCGCCCCCTAGTGGACTTTAAACCACACACCATCCCCACCGACCTCAGCTCTCACACACATTTACACCAACAACCTAGTGCGCACGCCCCCTTACGGCCACTAAACGTCCTAATCATAATTACAGCGTCCCCAACATCATTACACTGTAACCTACACACGACGCATCATCATTAATGCGCGCAGTTAGGCAGCCCTTAGCCACCGCAAGCTACGACGCCGCGAACACATGACGCATCAACATTAATGCGCACAGTTAGGCAGCCTTCCGCCACCGCGAGCTACGACGCAGCTGTTTACCACCGCACGCCACGACGCCCGCGGTCCTCAGCATTGAACTGCCTCATTGAGAGAGAGAGGGAGGGGGAGGGGGGAGGGGAAGGAAGCCTGGGCCCCACATTCCACTACTAGATTAAACTATACTAACAAACTATTACAGCATAACAATCTAATTCTACTAACAAACTAATCTTCAAAAGATAAAAACCTCCTGTCTGTAGGAAACTATGAACACCAAAGCAACTTTGAATGGAAACCTAAACCTGGCCTCTGCCGCCCTCTACTGCAAACCCAAACAAACATCACCTAAAAAAATAAATCCCTCTTAATGGACGCCCGCGCCCCTACCAAGATGGCCGCGCTCCTTGTTTACATGCCAAGCCGCATTAGTAGCACATCGCGATACATCCCGAGAGTCCCATCATGCTACGTCGTTAGCATAGGTAGCTTAGCATATTAGCTTCGTTAGCCATTTGTGTGATAGCTAGCGCGGCTAGCTAGCATTAGCTTAGCTTCAACCATGACCCCGCAATAACTGCCCCAAACGGCATATTGTCCCGTTTTGCCGCGCGGGCCGACACACCGCAATGTTAGCACAATACAGCTCCACCCTACAACAGAACTCTAATCCCCTCAAACGCCAGTGTACAGACTTAACCAAAACAAAAACATTACAGCATCCTAGGCCATTCCAAATACTAGCTTGACCCCGCCGCCATTGTTTTAGCTGAGCCTAGAACGGCTTCCGGGTCAACATCTCCGCCTCAGTTGATTCCTTATTACATTAAACAATGCGCTTAAATCCACCGAATTCGAAAATTCTAATGTACATTACACATCCCAGTGACCCCAACACACTCCCGATCCACACTATATACTCGATACCACGACGCCCCGTCCACAATTAGCTTCGGTCGCCCCCGTGGCTAACGTAGCAGCTAATGACTGCCACGTCCGATAGCCACAGCTAAAACGGCGTCTTTCATTACATTTCCCTGCGGTCGTTAGTCACTAGAATTCCATAATAATACAACAATAATCTACACATATATGCGCTTCCATTCCTAACCACTAATAGACATGCTTCAAATATACATAACCAGCAATACACATTACCTTAATCATACACTTCCATTCATTCACAATCATTCAGTATTGAACAATCCCAGTGGTATTGTAGCCGCGAGCCACGACGTTAGCGGCCTACAATATTGCTAGGTAGCCGCTAGTAGCATATAGATGGCAGCCGCGAGCCACGACGAGCGGCCTACCATATTGAATACCCTTTAAGCCCAACATAAGCGTTTATTTCCATAGCTTCAAAATATAAACACTTCTCATCTATATTGCTAGAACGACTTCTGGTTCAAAGTGTTTGTTGTTCTCCGTTTTCGAAAGGCTATCTTGAGCTCTTAGTCAGTCGATAGCTCGGGCCTCAGCCTCAATGTCTCACTAGCTTTAACACTAGTATCATCACACATTTTTACTATTTTTAACAGTTTCGCCGCGCTCATTTTCACCCCGCTTAAGAGCATTAGTACACTATACATGTACTGAATGTTTACTTTACAAACAGCACATTGAAACGAATTGTTGCTAAGTACTTTTGTTCACCTTTTTGTCACGACGAACGTGTACCTAAATATGCCCCGAAGTCTAACACGTCCTAAATCGGATTTCAGCCGACTATCGTTTTCTGTAATCAACCAATCTCACTTGGTTAACAAACGATGTCAACCTCTTCCTAATCCAATTAACCGACCCTCAACACGGATCGATCTCCATTCAGTTCGGCTGATATCGCCCAGAGAACCTACCTCCCCGTTGATTTGAAACGGTGACCGGCCAGCCTGGTACGACATTTTCAAAAACCTACGTGAGCTTCGGTGAGGCCCCCCTTTGCATATTTTCCCCACGTTAAATATCTCGCGACCCGTAACGCTACAGAATCATATTGACGCCCCTTCTTTACACACATCCGATTTCGTGACCTGAGCAGTGTTGGACCAGAATAGTAACAACGCATCGTCCTGTCGATGGTTCAGATGCCCGCCTGTCGTCGTTTGAGAGACGACCACAAGCGGAGATTCTGCTTCACCCAGCAAGCGTACACCCTTAATCCACCCACTGTTTCAGGCACGAAAAAAATATCCCAACTCATCATGCACTTTTCCGGAAAATACGACTTAGGTCTATCTATTAACCGGAATACATTCCACCGGCGCCTTCCAACACCAAACTATTGAGGCCACGATCAACGACCATTTCGTCCAGTGAAGCCCGGCACTACCAATTTGCGAGTTGTACCGTATTAAAACGTCCCCGCTTGCCAATTGGATGCAATACAATATGATACTGCGCGCTGCGCACCCCAACACCCCATCTATCTCCCTCCTCGAGAGACACAACGACCATTTCGTCCAGTGAAGCCCGGCACTATCGATACATCCCACCGGGCATTCCAACACCAAACTATTGAGGCCACGATCTTATGAGGTAATCATACATTTCAAACTCAACCCCAGTTCGAACAGAACGCTCTACGTTTTCAGTCATCACGGCCCGTGTCCACTCACCTATTTTCAGGATTCTGTCGCGATGAATCTCCGCGGGCACCGATCGTCTCCGGTGCCGAGTGTTTGTCCAGCCGAAAAAAAATCAAGAGTGCTTCAGGTTCAAAGGGTCACAGCACCAATTGAAGTGACAAGGGTCTATGGTTCTTCTATAAAGAACCAGCTAAGCTACTCTGCGTTGTGTGTTGTCCGTCTACTTTTTCCCTTGTACTTAAAAAGACCAGGCATGGCCTTGAGACGACAGCGGAGCAGGAGGATGGAATGAAGAGCAGAGAGTTTGCTAGTGTAGAAAATCCAGCTTTATTAAAAAGTGAATAGTGAAATAACAATGAAAAATGGATTCTGCAATGATATAAGGGTACTCAAGTACTATGCCACCGATCCCTTATATCAGACTAATGTTAAAGTAGATTAAAGAATGGTCAATGTAGGCCTCGGTGGTCTGGCGACCACAAAGGGATCAGGTCTCTCGTCTGCTCCTCCTGGGTCCCTGCTGCCGCTCCTTGTGTGGATCCTGTTGGCTCAAGAAAGCCTGTGTGTGTGTCGTTCCGTCTTGTTCTGTTCTCTCTCACTAAACCGCTAGCTTTAAAGCTTAAACTCCTCCCCTAGTCTTACGTCAGGAGGGGTGGACCTTTTTAGAAGAGAGAGCGGTTGATTGGTTGAAACCCTAAAAGCGGCCATTTTGAGCAGGCCTGTCGACACCGGATATTCCCTTATGAGGGCATATCTTTGCTGGCTGTAAATAGACTGAATCTTGATTTAGAGAATTCTTTAGTTTCACGTTTGAATGTATCTGGCATTTTAGATTTATCAAGTTATCAATCAAAAGTAATGTTTATTTTGCTTAAACATCTAATTTAGTCTTTCTGCTAGGCCAGGGGTGGCCAACCAGTCAGAGACTAAGAGCCACAAAAAAATTACTGTGGTACCACAAAGAGCCACACCATATACCAGCGTTTCTCAACCTTTTTTTTCAGTCACGGCACCCTTCATGTGTTTATAGGTCTCACCCTCTGGCCTCTGAAGTTGCTAATGTCTTTTTTATTTGGGCCTCACAGGGTTAAAAGTACCCTGTGAGACCCACGGTTGCAAAATTACAAAATCACTTTTAGCCATTTAAAAAAATAATGTTTATTTAAAAAATGTTAAAGGGGAACTATTTTACTATTTCTTTCACTATTTGGGCACTTTTACACAATTCCTGTGAGTCTATGGAACACCTAGGTTTTTTTTTTTTTAAATGCATTGTTTTGTATTTCTAATCAAGTACTAAAAACCGCATTTTTCTACCTCAAGATCTTAAGCCGTTTTGAGGCTGGGCTCCAACCACTGTGTGGCCTGGTGCCAACTGCCACATCAACTGCCACATTATTATGCAGCTGAGAAATCTCTGACATCACAGATATGCACATTTTCAGATGACTCAGTTCAGTGAGGGTGAATATTGTGAGAGGAGAATTGGAAGAATTCGCCAATATGAGAATTAGAGACATATATCCTATTAATATAAGTCCACATAGCTAAGAAACAATGGTAAACACTGAAAAAAGCCATTTATAAGATAGTTCCCCTTTAAGCACATGTATAGTCAATTGGTCCTGTTGTTCAGCCTCACAATGCTATTTGATAGTAAATGTGTTTATATGTCCCACCCTCTGGCCTCTGAAGTTGCTAATTTCTTTTTAATTTGGGCCTCACAGGGTTAACCTCTTAAGCCCGAGATATACAGTAAAAGTGTATATTTTCAGCATTATGTTTGTTTACCAATTATTTTAACTGTTATTAGTGAAATATAAGATTATAGAAATCTCAGGGCATTGAGTCGGAAACCGGCGCATATTGACAGGAGGAAGTGGCACAGCCAAAAGTGAGTGTAGTCTTTTGAAGGAAGAGACTCAGGGCTTTCAAATTTAGAAAAACTACCCTACCCAGCTCACACCAGCCCCTGTCAATCATCTGACTTCTGGATTTACTTTTTAATTTCTCTTATTTTTTGGGATTATCTCCCACAAACCTGAACGTTATTGCCATAAAACAGAACGCAGTTAGTTTCTCTACCTTTCTGTGAACGTCTTGCAAAAAACGGTGTTGCAATATGATGAAAAATGGTGGAGAAATTTACATTATAAAAAAGATGGCAGAATTCAGTACTGTATCTACAAAACCTTCTGTTTAATCATCTACCCTTTATTCATTTGCTTAGATTTTTCAGGTCTGGTCAATTTTAGCATGGTGTTATTTACAGTCAAAGATAATTTTTTTTTTTAATAGAATTGATATTCTCCTTTGGTTCATTACAATTTACTCAAGCCTAGTAACAGACACACTATTTCTGACACTGATCCATATATGTCCCTAGATTCAGATACCAAGAACATGTAAATGGACCATTTAAAAAAAAATTGTAAATGTTTATTCTACGTCCTTATGGAATGAGTGACATAAAAAAAAAAAGTAAAAAAAAAAAAAGTAATTTTTTTTTTTTTTTTTTATGGATGGAAGAGCCGCACATTGACGGGCAAAGAGCCGCATGCGGCTCGCGAGCCGCGGGTTGGCCACCCCTGTGCTAGGCAGTTACACCTATTTTAAACCATATATCTTGAATAATGGCCAATTTAGTCTTACTTTGATCTATATTTCTAGCTTAATTCAAGTTCAAGTTCTTTAATAGTTGTCATACAGAAGTACAGGATACTTTCATACAAAATGCTTCTTACTGTTACGCTCCAGAGACTGTGCTAGACAAGATAGTATCAAATAACATAATAACATAATATAGCATGAATTTAGAAGAAGAAAATGAGGTCAGTGTTCGGTATAGACATATGTACAATGTTCTGAGTTACCATATAATATACAATACACAATACTATGCAGTGTACTAATGTACAGTACTATCTAGTGCAAAGCAGAAATGGGATGAGGTACAATTTTAGGTACAATTTACAGTAAGGTGTACGAGTTGTAGTGCAATCCTTCATCCATAAATATAAAGTGTGGGGAGTGGGTGCTACAGTGTGTTTGTTTAAAGTGGGTGTGTGCTATAAGTGTGTGGAGTGGGTGCTACAGTGTGTTTGTTTAAAGTGAGTGTGTGCGTGTGGATGTGTGTGCTATGTGCGTTTGGTGGTTGTTGTTGTGTAGTGTTCATTCATTGTTCGTTTAGCAGCCTGATGGCCTGGGGATAGAAGCTTCTTCTGAGTCTTTCTGTGCTCGCCTTGAGACTCCTGTATCGCTTGCCTGACCGCAGCAGTTCAAAGAGGCAGTTGTTCGGGTGACTGGAGTCTTTAATGATTCTCTTAGCCTTGCCCTTGCAACGCTTGTAGTAAATGTTCTGGAGGGTGGGGAGCCCCCCTCCAATTGTGCGTTCGGCTGAACGTGTCACTCTTTGTAGTCTGCTTTGGTCTTGTGCAGTGCTATTCCCAAACCAGGAGGTGATGTTGCCGGTCAAGATGCTCTCTATTGTACATGAGTAGAAGTTCTTAAGGATCTTCTGGCTGACTTGGAACTTCCTTAGGCGCCTAAGGAAGTAGAGGCGTTGTCGTGCCTTCTTCACAACACTGTTAATGTGTGTGGTCCATGTCAAGTCCTCGGATATGTAGGCTCCGAGGTACTTAAAGCTGTTGACTCTCTCAACCGGTGCCCCGTCGATGCTGAGGGGGCTGTAGTCCTTGACCCCCGACCTCCTGAAGTCCACAATCATCTCCTTTGTTTTGCTGACGTTCAGGGAGAGGCTGTTTTCCTGGCACCATCCCGCCAGGACCTTGACCTCTTCCAGGTAGGCCCTCTCGTCGTTGGCAGAGATCAGGCCCACCACCACTGTGTCGTCAGCAAATTTGACGATTGTATTGCTACTCCGCTGAGCCACACAGTCGTGTGTGTACAGGGAGTAGAGGAGGGGACTCAGAACACAGCCCTGGGGGGCCCCTATGTTGAGGGTGATGGATGAGGAGGTGCAGTTGCCTGCTCTCACCACCTGGGGTCTGCCAGTCAGGAAGTCCAAGACCCACTGGCAGAGGTCATAGCCCAAGCCCAGGTCCCTGAGCTTGGCTATGAGTATGGAGGGGACTATGGTATTGAATGCCGAGCTGTAGTCGATGAATAGCATTCTCACATAGTTCCCCTGCCTCTTGTCCAGGTGTGATGCTGCTGTGTGCAGCACATGGGATATGGCGTCCTCCGTGGACCTGTTGGGGCGGTATGCAAATTGCAGGGGGTCCATGTTGATGGGGAGGGAGGAGCAGATGTAGCCCTTTACTAGCTTCTCGAAGCACTTCATGGCTATGGAGGTGAGAGCTACAGGGCGGTAGTCGTTGAGGCAAGCAGGCTTGGATTTTTTGGGTACAGGGATAATAGTGGACTTCTTCAGGCATTTTTATTATATTATAATTACAATTATACTGTGCAGAGGTGAAATAAGAGTCTAGTTTGGTCTTTCTTTGCTTAACTAATACCCTATGTTAAAAGAGTTGAGCCTAACTTTCCTTAGAGGATAAAATAAGGAGACCAGCCAAATGGTGACCTCCTGTTGTCAAGACTCAGGTCTGACCAGGTGTTTGCGCCCCCAAAATAGCTTGGGGGGTTTTCCACTCAACCTTTCGGGCGCTACCTCCTGTAACCTGTTCTATTGAAAATGTTTCACTATAGCCGGCTATAAACCCAAACTCCCTTCTGTATGCTAAGTTCCAACATAGGGGAGAAGACAAAAGGCTGTGTTTGCTCTGGCCGCCCCACGTGACCAGTATCCTGTCGTATACAGGCGAGGGGGAAGTTTAATCATATCAAGACTATGTAAATCTAAAGGGTTTCATTCTCCCCCACCTCTGGTTCTCCAGAGAAACAGGCCCCACAGTATTGGCCATGACCAGCCTTTTAGTCTAATGGTGAATGTGTCCAACACTTTTATTATCTGTGCTGACTTTAGAAGTCCAATTTGTACTTATCCTTAGTTTAGAACACCTGTATCTTAATAACCTATTTTAGGGAGAACATAGTGACTATCTAAAATGTGTGTGCATTGGTCCTTACCAAGTTCAACCTCTTTTTGGGGCCGATGACCTTTGGGACTCAAGCTTCAACCAACACTCATATTTCCATAATAATTAGACAGTTTTGAAGTGAGAATTCCACCACATGCTATAATGCAAGCCATTCTGAAGAAGGTGTGTTCACACCGAAACGCCATGATATGATTTCAGGCTGCCAATAAATTTGGAAAAATCTGGAGTGCGTGCCTGGACATTGTTTCCCTATTTTTATATTGTGCTTTTATACAATGCGCTTTACAATTTTTGTTCCTCACATTCACCCATTCACTCACACATTCACACACGGATGGCAGAGGCAACCATGCATGGAGCCAACCTGCTTAATGGGAACAATTAGGGGTTAAGTGTCTTGCTCAAGGACACTTCGACACGCTCCACATATATTCAACCCCTTTGTTGACAGAATCCGGCTATAGGGCGACAATAATGTGGTCAAGAGGCATGGTTTCTATCTTGAGCCTTAACTGGCGTAGTTTATTTATTCACATGGCAGAGCAGCAGTTCTACAGTTCTCCTCTTACTGAGAGGCTGGGGGAAAGAGAAAGAATGGGAGGAGACATCTCTATTTATACTCACCACCTGGTGCTGTTCCTGAGTGGCTCCGCCTAGAGCGCCCTCTAGTGGAAACAGTTATATATGCAGTTAGACAGTTACTAGTGGAAACAGTTATATATGCAGTTAGACAGTTACTAACCAGTGGCGGCTCGTGAATTTTTCTCCAGGGGGGTCGATCGATACCAAAAATGTACATGTACCAAGGTAGCACAATGCCACACTGCACACAAACATGCGCGTGCGCACGCATCGCGAAACCACACACTACTGTGTGCGTCAGAGCGTCGGTGAAACCAAAAGCATACGGATATTTAAGTAGGTACAGTTACAGTACAACTATCACCATTGCCATCAATCAATATGATCACAGAGTCCATGCAGCTAGGTTTCCAAACACTCACACCCCGATCTCAACTCTCTCTATCTCTTTCTCTCTCTTTCTCGAAAATTAACAACACGCTGTGAGAGAGAGAGAGAGCGAGAGAGAGAGAGAGAGAGAGAGAGAGCGAGAGAGAGAGAGCGAGAGCGAGAGAGAAGAGAGAGAGAGAAAGAGAGAGAGAGAGAGAGAGAGAGCGAGAGAGAGAGAGAGAGAGAGAGAGAGAGAGAGAGAGAGAGAGAGAGAGAGAGACTGAATTAACTCACTGTTTACGTGGTCGAGGAGGGCTTGATAAAGTGTATAATTATGTCCACTGTTGTCCCCAGACTGTTGATGTATATCCACTCTGTCCAGACTGCATCCAGCTATTAGCCAAATAGCTTCTATTAGCCAAATAGCTTGTTGTTAGCACAACACAACAGTACTGTGATGAATGAATGAATGAATGAGTCTGTCTTTGCCCATTTCCGCGTCGAACAGCCTGCAAACTACCTGGCGTTCTATCGCCATGCTCTAAGACAAACTCTAACCTTAACCAACTTTGAAAGAGTGCTTAAGCTTAACCGTCGAAAGAACTTGCCGTCACGCTCTAAGACAAACTCTAACGTTACCTTGTCCTTAACCTACTTCGAACGAAGAGTGACTAGGCTTTCCCAGAGTGGCGTCGGCCAATCAGAGAGCGTCTCTGAGAAATGCGGCTACGGAAATTATTTACGCTGCTTGCTTAGAATGATATAGACCGCTTCAGAATGCGCCCGGTTTCCATCATAATACATCATATTTCAACGCACAGCGAATTACGCACTGATTGGCTGCGACAGTATAGCGATGAAACCAGTGCACGCCCACTGTGAGCGCTATGCGTCTAGCCCAGGAGAAATGCGGCTATGGAAAGTATAGAGGCGGTATTATTCTCTAGCAGACATTCACTTCCTGTTCATGAAAGAAATTATTTATATTTGATATATTAATGTTATATTGTGCATTGGAAACACAAACATACTTAAAATGAGTAAATATTATTCATTTTAAACATGTTTATATTATTTATAGGGCTATAAAAAATAAAAAGAAAAAAGAAAAAATTCTTCTTCTTCTCTCTTTTAACCAGGGTTAACCAGGGGGGGCGGCGCCCCAGCACCCCTAGTGGCGAGCCGCCACTGTTACTAACAATCCTATACCGAACCTCTGACTTCAACACTCCCACTTAGGGTTTGTATTAGCATACTGGATAACTTCTTTGAAAAACATTTTACAAAGGAAATAATATAATCCAAAACATCAACAGGGTATGACAGTCAATATTTACACATTAAACATGACCCTTGTAAATCCCTTCAATTTTAATTTGGAACAGGTTTCCTCATAGTGTCTGCTACCCTGTTGTCCGTTGGACAGTAAACCAGTGTCATTCTTTCTTCTCTGATGACAGATCTGATGAGATGATATTTCCTATATTGACATGTTTACATCTATGTTGACACACTGGGTTCCTAGTAGGGATGTCCGATATTATCGGCCTACCGATATTATCGGCCGATATCGGCATTAAAATGTGATATCGGAAAATATCGGTATTGGTTATCAATTTTTTTTTCTTTTTTTACATTTCTATATAAATTATGTCCGATATTATCGGCCTACCGATATCGGCATTAAAATGTGATATCGGTTGATATCGGTATCGGAAATTAAGAGTTGGATAATATCGGTATATCGGTATCGGTAAAAAAGCCAATATCGAGCATCCCTAGTTCCTAGCAATCAAAATGGTTCCCTGGTTGCCCTCATAAACAACAGCCTTCATATGTACACAGTGTCCATCATTTTAAATTATGTTGACAAAACACCCCTCATCTTCAAGAACCACCTTATCTGGTATAGAGGATACATTCCAATTACCTATTACATATTAAGCAATATACTCATAATCTTATCTCCATCACTTCTAGCAGTTGTTCTGGATAAATACACTCATGTATGGTCATAGCTAGAGCCGTATATTCGGCTTCACTAGTTGATAGTGCCACTGTGGGCTGCTTCTTTGTTTTCCACAAAACCAGTGAGCTGTCTGTATTCAAACTCACACAATATCCTGTACCTTTAAAATAACAAAAAAACATGTTTGGTTGTAATCCAAATGCTCCTCTGTGGGGTCAGCAAAATGCTGTGACAATCTACTCTCTACAAACCATTGGTCAGGGCGGGTACACATTGTTAAATAAATGAGGCTACC
The DNA here is from genome assembly GCF_963971535.1 of Notolepis coatsorum. Classification (NCBI taxonomy): domain Eukaryota; kingdom Metazoa; phylum Chordata; class Actinopteri; order Aulopiformes; family Paralepididae; genus Notolepis; species Notolepis coatsorum. Next base: position 24,463,203 of record NC_140177.1, on the reverse strand, counting down.
CACAGCTTCTCTGTAATTTTTTTTACATTTGTCAGTTTCTGAGCATCCTCCTGATAGTCTTTGATCACATGGTGTTTCCCTTGATCTACATTCTTACATGTCTAAACATTTCAGGGTCTTTCCCACATAGGTACATCATTGAGAACATGGTAAGTCATCCACCTTTGTATTTAAACATGGGATCCATTTTTGTATTTAAACATGGTAAATCATCCACCTCTGTACTTAAACATGGAATTAAACATAGGATACATTTCAGTATTTAGACATGGACTCTAATCAGGTATTTAAACCTGGATTCTACTCCTCCCGTATTTAAACCTAGAGTATCATCCTCCTGCCTTTAAACAGTGTAGCCACCCTCCTTCAGCATTTAAGCAATTTGCTACGAACCATACTTTGTATTTGTCATGGCCTTCAATACCCTCCTGGATTGAATACACCCATTTCCCTCCCACTGTCTGTCTGCCCTCTGGTAACTTGGTTGAATACACCCATTTCTAACCACTGCTCCCCAGACCTGGAGTTTATCACGATAAAATGTCGACCCTTCTTCCTCCCAAGAGAGTTAACGTCCATCATCCTCATCGGAGTGTACATTCCACCAAACGCGAACACTGGGACCGCACTTTCAAAGTTACACGACGAAGTAAATAAACTCCAGACAGCTAATGTTGACGCTGCCATTTTGGTTCTGGGCGATTTCAACAGCGCGCGTCTTAAAAAGGTGTTGCCGAATTTCTATCAGCATGTGACCTGTCCCACCAGAGGCGAGAACATATTAGACCATGTATACTCGCAATTTAAGAATGGGTACAAGTCACAGGCTCTTAGCCCATTCGGTAAGTCCGATCACGCCGCCATTTTTCTTTTGCCAAAGTATAAACAAAGTCTCAAGCGAACGCCGGTGGTCTCGCGAGAGGTTAAGCGTTGGACCGTGACGTCAGGGGAGGCACTCCAAGCTGCACTTGAATGCACAGACTGGAGGGTATTCCGTGATAACACAGCCAATATTAACGAATACACTGAAACGGTGCTTGACTTTGTCTGTACTCTGGTAGAAGAAACAATCCCCTCTACCACAATTAGAATCTACCCAAATCAAAAGCCCTGGGTAGATAAATCCGTCTGTGAGGCTCTGAAAGTGCGCACATCAGCATACAACACAGGGCTGGTGACAGGCAACATGGAAGAACACAAGACGGCAAGATACAACGTCAGGAGAGCAGTAATAGAGGCAAAACGGCGTTACAGGGATAAAGTTGAACTTCAGTTTGAACAGGCTGACTCTAGAGGCATGTGGCAGGGCCTCAGAACAATGACAGATTACAAAGGCTCAAACTGAACAGTGACATCTCCTTAGCAAATGATCTCAATTCCTTCTATGCAAGGTTTGAGGATGTGAATAACAACACCAGCCTACAAACCACGGCAATGGGGGGGGGGGGTCTGCTGATGGAGACTCAGTGTTCAGGGTAACAGAGCATGAGGTGAGACGGATCTTTAAAAAAGTGAATATCAGGAAGGCAGCAGGACCGGACGGCATCCCCGGCCGCGTCCTAAAAGTCTGTGCCGACCAACTGGCCCCGGTATTCACTGACATCTTCAACCTGTCCTTGGAACAGGCTGTCATCCCCACCTGTCTGAAGAAGTCCACCATCATCCCTGTACCCAAAAAATCTACGCCCGCTTGCCTCAACGACTACCGCCCTGTAGCCCTCACCTCCATAGCCATGAAGTGCTTTGAGAAGCTAGTGAAGGGCTACATCTGTTCCTCCCTCCCCATCAACCTGGACCCCCTGCAATTTGCATATCGCCCCAACAGGTCCACGGAGGACGCCATAGCCCATGTGCTGCACACAGCAGCATCACACCTGGACAAGAGGCAGGGGAACTATGTGAGAATGCTGTTCATCGACTACAGCTCAGCATTCAATACCATAGTCCCCTCCAAACTCATAGCCAAGCTCAGGGACCTGGGCTTGAACTATGACCTCTGCCAGTGGGTCCTGGACTTCCTGACGGGCAGACCCCAGGTGGTAAGAGCAGGCAACTGCACCTCCTCATCCATCACGCTCAACATAGGGGCCCCCCAGGGCTGTGTTCTGAGCCCCCTCCTCTACTCCCTGTACACACATGACTGCGTGGCACAGCAGAACAACAACACAATCATCAAATTTGCTGATGACACAGTAGTGGTGGGCCTGATCTCTGCCAACGACAAGAGGGCCTACCTGGAAGAGGTAGAGAATCTGTCACAGTGGTGTCAGGAGAACTGCCTCTCCCTGAACGTCAGCAAAACAAAAGAGATGATTGTGGACTTCAGGAGGTCGGGGGTCAAGGACTACAGCCCCCTCAGCATCGACGGGGCACCGGTTGAGAGAGTGAACAGTTTCAAGTACCTTGGAGCCCACATATCCGAGGACTTGACATGGACCACACACATTGACAGTGTTGTGAAGAAGGCACAACAACGCCTCTACTTCCTCAGGCGCCTAAGGAAGTTCCAAGTCAGTCAGAAGATCCTTAGGAACTTCTACTCATGTACAATAGAGAGCATCCTGACTGGCAACATCACCTCCTGGTTTGGGAATAGCACTGCACAAGACCGTAGCAGACTACAAAGAGTGACACGTTCAGCCGAACGCACAATTGGAGGGGGGCTTCCCACCCTCCAGAACATTTACAACAAGCGGTGCAGGGGGAAGGCTAAGAGAATTATTAAGGACTCGAGCCACCCGAACAACTGCCTCTTTGAACTGCTGCGGTCAGGCAAGCGATACCGGAGTCTTAAGGCGAGCACAGAAAGACTCAGAAGAAGCTTCTATCCCCAGGCCATCAGGCTGCTAAACGAACAATAAACACTATGCAACAACCATCAAATGCACACAGCACACACACCCACATGCACACACTCACTTAAACCACACAAACACACTTTATATTTATTGATAAAGAATTTGCACTACAACTCGTACACCCACTGTAAATTGTACCTAAATTGCACCTCATCCCATTTCTGCCTTGCACTATATAGTATTGTATTAGTACACTGCACAGTATTGTATATTATATGGTAACTCAGTTACGTCTATTCTGCATCGAACACTGTACATATGTCTATACTGAACACTGTGACCTCATTTTTCTTTTACTTCTAATTTACATGCTATACTATGTTATTTTATTTCATACTTATCTTGTCTTGCACAGTCTCTGGAGCGTAACAGTAAGAAGCATTTTGTATAAAAGTATTCTGTACTTCTGTATGACAACTATTAAAGAAACTTGAAACTTCCCTCCCACTGTCTGTCTGCCCTCTTCGGGGGACAATGTGACCTCTTTAAAGGTCGGGGTTACCCCACTGACTACCTTGTAGCAATGTAGCAGTAATCAACGGGGGTAGGTGTACTGTCCTCCTCGTCACTCCCTTTCTGGGCATAGTCTGTCAGATACTTTGGGGGTTTGTGTTCCCTTGAGGGATACCTCCCACTGCTTGGGGCACTTGACGTCACCCTCGGGTGCTCCTCGTCATCGCCCTCTGGGGGTGGCTGACTGTCTGCCTGCACAACCGTACTAAGTACACTGGGCTGATGTGTCTCTGTTTCTACACACCTTACTCTGGAGTCCAGCTCTGGCTCCTCTGTCTGTGTCTCGCTCTCACATGTTGCCTTTGTGACAAACTTGATTAGCATGTGTTTCTGCACTCTCCCTTTACCGGGATGATAAACTAGGAGAGCGGGGCTTCCCTTGTCGTGTCCTACGAAAAGTCCTTTTACACATCTGGACTCGGGCTTTCCCCTGTCCTGCAGGTACGCATAACACACTGATCCAAATCGGTGCATTCTGGCTAGATTACACTTCTTTCCTGTCAGCGCTGTATACGGGGTGGTGCCCGAGTGCTTAATAAAGCACCTGTTTCTGGTGTAAGCGGCTTCTTGCACCGCATAATGCCATAGTTTAAGTTTAAGTTTAAGTTTATTTGGATCCATAGGCTCTTAGGTAAGTTACTATATCTACTAGCCATTTCGAAAAGGGTGCGCCATTCCCTCTCTGCCACCCCGTTCTGGTGTGGGGGATATGGATGTGACATCTCGTGTCTTATCTTGTACCTTCTCAACAGTGATTGGAACTCTCTGTTTGTGAACTCGGTTTCGTTGTCGGACCTCAAGCATCCTACGTTACCATAAGGGGCTACGTCTGCCAGGAATTTGTCCATGGCCTGGAGTGTGTCACTCTTTGCTTTGAGAAAGTAAACAAACACTGCCCCTGTGCACACATCTGTAAAAGACTGTACATATCTAAAGCCTCCTATGGACTCGTTGCTTACTGGGCCGGCTAGGTCCGTGTCAACTAATGCAAGTGGTACCCTTACTCTTTCTGTGGGATTTCTGTATCTCGGTTGAGTAAACTTCCCTGTTTTGCACGTTGCACAATTTTTGTCAGGTCTACGCTTTTCACCTTCAATGTGCATGCCTTCTGTCACTGCTTGCAGTTTCAGTAAATCCTCGTAATTACAATGACTCATAATCTCGTGCCATGTCTGAATATCGTGACTGGCCGTCACGCTACACATATCATTATTATCATTACACTTGTCGTTGTCATTACACTCCATTTGCAGATAATATATTCTCTGGTACATCTTTATGTCAAACCGTGTACCGTCAGGTTCTACGAGAAAATTTTTACCTTTATCGAAGAATACCTTGGCACCGCTTGCAGTAGCAGCTATTACAGAGAATAGTCCTTGTGGGAACGATGGTACGTAGAGAGTGTTCTTTAACGTCACTGTACGCCGGCGCCCCTTACTGTCCGTGAGGCATACCTGTGCGTCTCCTCTCTCTTGCGCCAATCCGTAGGTGCGTCTCCCGTCTGCCAGCTCCATGCTGTGCCTCTCCGGGTGAAAAGTGTCGTCAAAGTTCTTGAACCGACTCCTGTCGTTGATGACATGGGACGACGCACCTGTGTCCACGATCAGTCCCCTTCTCTGGGCCCGCTGCAGCTGGGCCGGTCCGGCGATGCATGCCGTCCGCGCCCCGAAAGCGTAGACTTCTTGTCCCGTTATTCTCCGGGCGTCGTCTCGATCCGTCTCACGTCGACCGTCGCCGCCCTCGTGTCCGCTGCCGTCATCCAGTCCACAGCCGTCATCTTGTCCGTAGCCGCCATCTTGTCCGTAGCCGCCATTTTGTCCGTGGCCGCCATTTTGTTCGTGGCCGCCATTTTGTCCGTGGCCGCCGTCTCGTCCATGGCCGTCATCTTGTCCATGCGCGTATCGCGCGCTCTGGTCGTGTTTCTTCATGCACGCTCTGTCTGTGTGCCCCGTGGATTTGCAGAAGCTACACCAGACAGTCTTTGTGCAGTCGCTTCTCCGATGGCCTTTCTCTCCACATTGCGAACACGCCAGTTCCGCCGTGGTCCTGGTCCTCTCCCTTGGCGTCGCTCGGGCCTTTAGCACCCTCTCTCTCGCCTCCGCGGCGGCTGGGTGGGTATCTTCTGAGGCCTCGAAGTTTCTTAACTTAGCCTTGAACTGTCCCAGTGTCATGTCCGTTGAACCGTGTGTTACCAGGAGTGTGAACGGTTTGTACAGCTCCGGTAGTCCTCTCATCATCATCGCCATCATTAGTTAGCCCATCGCTTGGTGCTTCTCCAGCACTCCTCAATGGCGTCGTGATTTGCTCCGCTCTGTTGACATATTCGGTCACAGTCTCGGTGTGCCCCTTCCTCAGGGCCGTTACTGCTATGTAGAGGGCCACGACTCGGGATCTTCCTCGCCCGATGTAATGCTCTCTCAACACCTCCAGGCTTTCTCTGCCTTTGTCTTTAGTGTCGCGGAATATCAGCCCCAAACTGGTCGTCGAGCAGCGGCGCTAACTCACAGTACTCGTCTGCGTTACGCTGGTCGTCCAGGGCTTGCTCTTCCGCCGTCAGTTCTCCCGTGGGGGCTGCCAGGATCATCTCCTTCAGTCCCGCACCGTGCATGCAGCATAGCATGCGCTCTTCCCAGAGCTCATAGTCCTCTGCTTTTCCATTAAATGAGGGCCATTTGCCCCTTCCCTTGTTTTCCATCCTCTTTGTTGGTGGTAGGTGTAGCTTTAGCTCTTGTTGGCCTAGCGTCTAGCCACGCGGTGCTCCCGGCGCTAACCTAGCCTATACTTCAGCTAAGCTTGCTACCCTTATTATTTCGCCCCGGCGTTATCTGGGCCCATAACCTGTTGACAGAATCCGGCTATAGGCGACAATAATGTGGTCAAGAGGCATGGTTTCTATCTACATATCTATATATCTTGACCCTTAACTGGCGTGGTTTATTTATTCACATGGCAGAGCAGCAGTTCTACAGTTCTCCTCTCACTGAGAGGCTGGGGGAAAGAGAAATAATGGGAGGAGACATCTCTATTTATACTCGCCACCTGGTGGTGGTCCTGAGTGGCTCCGCCTAGAGCGCCCTCTAGTGGAAACAGTTATATATGCAGTTAGACAGTTACTAGTGGAAACAGTTATATATGCAGTTAGACAGTTACTAACAATCCTACACCGAACCTCTGACTTCAACACCCTTGAATATATTTGCCATAAATGTATATTTCCCAAATATATTTTTAGATTTTGTATTGCCTCTGATATTTGTCTTGTTATACAGTATATTTACTATTGTTTACCCCCCCCCCCCCCCCCCAGCAAAAGCATAACCGGAGTGACAATGAATTAATGAATGATAGAATGAATGAATGAATGAATGAATGAATGAATGAATGAATGAATGAATGAATGAATGGATGAATGAATGAATGAATGAATGAATGAAAAACTATATTTAACAAATTGCAGAATGGATACAATACAGTACGGCTCAATACACACAATTGTTAAGGGGATGCAGACCAGAGAAAGACGTTTGTCTTGTCTCCATCAGGGTCCCCCATTTTCAATTCATAGTGACATTTACGACATACACAACATACATGATATCATGACATTTATGGCATAGGACATACATGACATACAGGTATATACTGTTACATTTGTGACATATACGATATGCAATATACAGTAATGTTACCCATAGATCCTAACAGAGAATATATACATATGATGGGGAGGAGACTGTACATTAGGAGGGGGTAGGTGGGTAGGTGGGAGAAAAAATATACATACGGTGGGGAGAGAATATATACATACGGTGGGGAGGAGACTGTCTATTAGGTGGGGGAGGGGGGGTTGGACATTTACGGTGGCCAGTTTCGAATTGCAGCCTCCCATAGGTGCTCTTTAAGAGCGGTTTTGAATGTGGGTAGGGAAATTCACAATCTTTTTACGGCTGTGGGTAGGGCGTTCCACATTGTTGTGGCATAATTGCGAAATGTGTTTAGTCCCTTGTTTGTGCCGAATCTGGGTTGCACATGATTTGTGGAACTCCCTCCGGTGTTGTGGGCATGGTATTCACTGACCTTTGGGAAGTATTTCGACATGTACATTGGTACCTTGCACCTCATGGTACCAAAGCACCTCAAAGGCGCTAAAAACAAAAATACAAACATCTCAAAACAAACTGGTCAGACTATTGCTTGACCTTACTCCTAGAACCCACCTCACCCCTGCCCACTTTGACAACCTAGGATGGCTTAGAGTAGACGACAGAGTACAGCAACTTGCAATGGGCCTGGTCTACAAGATACACTACACGACCAAGGTACCCATGTACATGTCAAAATACTTCCCAAAGGTCAGTGAATACCACGATCACAACACCAGAGGGAGCTCCACAAATCATGTTAAACCCAGATTCGGCTCAAACAAAGGACTAAACACGTTTCGCAATTATGCCACATCAATGTGGAACGCCCTACCCAAAGCTGTAAAGCAGTGGTCACCAACCCGTCGATCGCGATCGCGACCCTGTAGATCGTTCCCTGAAAAAAATAATTTAATCTTTCCCTGAGAGTCCACATTACAGTTCTACTTTTGTTTTGATGTGAAAAGTGATGCTGCATAAGATGACTGCACTTAGCACTGACTGAGAAGTACATTACAGTTCTACTTTGACAAACATATTT
>NC_140177.1:24369854-24454946 GCF_963971535.1 Notolepis coatsorum | reverse complement strand
ACAAACATATTTTCCAATTAGCATTTTATAATGTTAATGATATGAGAGTCCACATTACAGTTCTACTTTTGTTTTGATGTGAAAAGTGATGCTGCATAAGATGACTGCACTTAGGACTGACTGAGAAAGTACACATTACAGTTCTACTTTATAGATTTTTTTTGTCAAATCAGTTGTGCAATAGTCACTTTTGGTGAGTTGTTTCTATACAATTCAGTTATATGACATTTAGGTATGACACAGGACTACACAAGCATTTTTAGTATAGAAATGTGTCAACAGACTAAAGCAGGGAACCACAATATTTTGCATACGAATTATGCAGAATGTAATATCATAACTGTCTATTACTTTTCTTGCAATTGAGCCAATTTTCCTTAGGTACGGTTTTGAGGTGTGTGTTCAACAGAATGTAGTATCAAAAACACATTCACAAAAAGTATGGGTTACTGAATGCTGAACTGCACTATTATAATCACTAAGGCAGACCGCGTGTAGCTTTATGCCAAGCAAGCAGTGCAAAAACTTACCGTAGTGGCATGCAGTAATGCGCCTTTCATTTTCCGCCGCCCAGCGCCCAGGTCGCGCGGAAATAGGCTGTCTATTGCCATTCTCTTTGACAAACTCTAACCTTAACCAGCTCCTTAACAACGCCTAAACTTAACCGTTCTAACCTTAACCAACTCCGAAACCATGCCTAACCTTAACCATAGAAATTATATTGCCATTCTCTTTGACAAACTCTAACCTTAACCAGCTCCTTAACAGCGCCTAAACTTAACCGTTCTAACCTTAACCAACTCCGAAACAATGCCTAACCTTAATCGGCGAAAGAATACACGTTAAAAAAAAATCACGTTAAAAAATATTTTCGATGGGATTCGAACTCGCCAGCAAACAAGCCATAGGATCCACAGCCATGTGTCCTTGCCAATTGAGCTATTGCTAGATACTGAATTTAGGGGCGGTGACTTATATATATTGAGCTCCGCTCGTGTCGCATGCGCGGGCACCTCGCGCGAGCACGCCGGCGCACGCACGCACCTGAGCGAGCACGCCGCCGCCGGTGCACGCACGGTAGCATTTGTCTGAAAAGAAGGGCGCTTTACCGCACTAGCGTGCGGTGACGAATGCGGAAGCATTTTTGCACTGCTTGCTTGGCATTAACGTACAGGCAGCCAGACCTTACCTGTGTCCCTGTATCACTTGTCTCTGCTGCCCTTTGATAAAGAAAACTTCCCTATGTCCATTTTCCTTTTTTTTGGGCATATTTCAGTTAGTCACAGCAAAAGTCACCTAGTAAAAGTGAGATAATTGACTATATCAAAACATGCTAGGGCTGTACCGAATAGTTCGAAGCTTCGTTCATAATGTTGACATTCGAATTCTAAATCAACATAAGAAATTGTAAAACATTTTTTTTTTTTTTACATTTTTTTTTGCCAAGGTATGGTGAGTGCCATACCTTGCCATACCAAATGGACGCCCCTGCCCCCACCCCACCCACCCACCCAACCACCTCCAATGTAGGAACAGTAGCGGTCCTATATGCTTCCTTGTGGAACACCACAGCTCACTGTGAGGGGGGGGGGGGGGGGTAGAGTACCGTTTATCTCCACCATCTGTTCTCTGCCAGTGTTACATAACAAAAGCACAGGTAGGCTGACCAAACGTCCTCTTTTGCCCGGACATGTCCTCTTTTCACGCCCTGTCCGGGGCGTCCGGGGGGGGGGGGTATTAATTCATCGAAATGTCCGGGGTTTCACTGTTTTTCAGTTTCAGTTTCAGTTTCACGGCCCTTTGCGAGCATCTGAAGGCTCGGGGATGCATTTTTCGCCGAACATATAAATTACCGAATAAAGCGCTATTCGTTGCCGTTCGAATGCCATCTCTATCGCCAAAATCCGTGCCTCGGTTCTCGAGTTACATGCCGATATGTCAGGCATGCGACTTTTTACATGGCATTATCCAACCGGACTCCCGGAGAAGCATGCAGCTGCAGAGCCGCAGAGCCAGCGGCGCTCTCTGGGCCGCGCGCTGACGGGCGCGCTGTGAGGCAATAGTATCGTCTCTTAAACATCTCAAAACAAGCTAGTCAGACTACTACTTGACCTGACTCCTAGAACCCACCTCACCCCTGCCCACTTTGACAACCTAGGATGGCTTAGAGTAGACGACAGAGTACAGCAACTTGCAATGGGCCTGGTCTACAAGATACACTACCGACCAAGGTACCCATGTACATGTCAAAATACTTCCCAAAGGTCAGTGAATACCACGATCACAACACCAGAGGGAGCTCCACAAATCATGTAAAACCCAGATTCGGCTCAAACAAGGGACTAAACACGTTTCGCAATTATGCCACATCAATGTGGAACGCCCTGCCTGATTGATTGATTGAAAAGTTTATTAACAGATTGCAGAATGGGTACAGTACAGTACAGCTCAATACAATTGTTAAGGGGATGCAGACCAGAGAAAGACTTTCGTCTTGTTTACATCAGGGTCCCCCATTTTCAATTCATCATAACATATATGACATACATGACATACAGATAGACAGTACTGCTACATCTATACATTTATGACATATCAGATTTGCAAATACAGTACTGTTTGTGATACAAAAGTGTCCAGAAAAGGAGTGTATATACATTTGGCGTAGAACTGTACATTGGAGGAGGTTGGATGGGTGGGGTGGGGTTGGGTGGGTTGGGTGAGGGCTGACATTGGAGGTGGGGGGGGGGGGGGGGGGGGTTGGGTAGGGGACACACACACATTTTACACTGTACATTGGAATATTGACAAAGCCTTACTTGGTCATTACTGTACAACTAGGTTAGGACATTTGTAGGGCCAGTTTCGAATTGCAGTCTCACGTAGGTGTTTTTTGAGAGTGTTTTTGAAGTGGGTAGTGATTCACATTCCTTTACAGCTTTAGGCAGGGCGTTCCACATTGATGTGGCATATTGCTAAACGTGTTTAGTCCCTTGTTTGAGCCGAATCTGGGTTTTACATGATTTGTGGAGCTCCCTCTGGTGTTGTGATCGTGGTATTCACTGACCTTTGGGAAGTATTTTGACATGTACATGGGTACCTTGGTCGCATAGTGTATCTTGTAGACCAGGCCCATTGCAGTGCTGTACTCTGTCGTCTACTCTAAGCCATCCTAGGTTGTCAAAGTGGGCAGGGGTGAGGTGGGTTCTAGGAGTCAGGTCAAGCAGTAGTCTGACCAGCTTGTTTTGAGATGTTTGTAATTTGTTTTTTAGTGCCTTTGAGGTGCTTGGTACCATGAGGTGCAAGCATAGTCGTAGTACCCTTGAATGAGTGCTCCTGCTAGAGTCTTCAGGGTATTCTTGTTTATCAGAGAGGAGATCCGGTACAAGAATCGCGTTCGTTGGTTGACTTTTTTTATTACATTGGATGCCATTTTGTCACAGGAAAGATTAGCCTCTAGCCTAAAGCTGTAAAGGAATGTGAATCACTACCCACTTTCAAAAACACTCTCAAAAAACACCTACGTGAGACTGCAATTCGAAACTGGCCCCTACAAATGTCCTAACCTAGTTGTACAGTAAATGACCAAGTAAGGCTTTGTCAATATTCCAATGTACAGTGTAAAATGTGTGTGTGTCCCCTACCCACCCCCCCCCCCCCCCCCCCCCCCCTCCAATGTACAGCCCTCACCCAACCCACCCAACCCCACCCCACCCCACCCAACCAACCTCCTCCAATGTACAGTTTCTACGCCAAATGTATATACACTCCTTTTCTGGACACTTTTGTATCACAAACAGTACTGTATTTGCAAATCTGATATGTCATAAATGTATAGATGTAGCAGTACTGTCTATCTGTATGTCATGTATGTCATATATGTTATGATGAATTGAAAATGGGGGACCCTGATGTAAACAAGACGAAAGTCTTTCTCTGGTCTGCATCCCCTTAACAATTGTATGTATTGAGCTGTACTGTACTGTACCCATTCTGCAATCTGTTAATAAACTTTTCAATCAATCAATCAATCCAGCTGCAGGACGAGAGCACCAACACTCTCAGGACCGCAACACTTTAAGGACCCACACTTTAAGGACCCTCGCTTCCATTGGCTGATTTGGGTCACATGACCGTCCCACCCAATGGCTGAATTGATTGATTGATTGATTGATTGATTGATTGATTGAAAACTTTATTAACAGATTGCAGAATGGGTACAGTACAGCTAAATACATACAATTGTTAAGGGGATGCAGACCAGAGAAAGACTTTCGTCTTGTTTACATCAGGGTCCCCCATTTTCAATTCATCATAACATATATGACATACATGACATACAGATAGACAGTACTGCTACATCTATACAAAATTATGACATATACCAGATTTGCAAATACAGTACTGTTTGTGATACAAAAGTTTCATACGCTGCTACCTTTTTCAGCTTCTCTATTTCAAGGCAAGGAGCGTTTGACCTACTGTCAATTTGCCACTGCACCACTGGTTCTCTCCCCTCCAGGTAGGATTGCATCCAGCTCACTGATACACAATCTAAATTGCTTTTAGCTTGTCAATCAGAATGGAGTGATTGACAGTGTCGAAGGCCTTTTGTAGGTCCAGCATGACCATGCCGCAGTATTTGCCCGCGTCCACCTCTTGTTTGATGTGGTCGTTCAAATAGTCAGTGGAGTGGGATGTTCTGAAGCCAGATTGGAATTCGTAGATTAGATTCTTGAATCCTAATAATGTACGCCTACTCCACGGCAGAATAGTCTACAGCAGCCACACTACATACCGACCAGAAATGACACATATAATATCCTTTCAATTCTGTGGAATAATCACTGGACCTCCCCACTACTACTGTACTGGTACTGGCTGGCTACTCCTGTCGGTAGGGGGCAGTAGCTCGCTCGGTGCCTATGTCAAAAGAAGGAAGGGTGTCTTTTCCATTTCAGTATTATTATGATTGAAAGTGTAGACTGCTTCATTTTAGAAAGTGGAGTCCAATATTCTCAATAAAGTGTGAAAAACGAACCCCGCCGCTATAGCGGTATAGTTTGTTCAAGATGTCTGCGAGTGCTGTGTATGTCTTGGATTTAAAAGGAAAGGTAACGGAACTCTCTATTACTGCTGGTTGGCTAAGCTAACTGGCTAACGTCAGGAATATGAATGGTTTGGCCGTTTAGTGTAGCTGACATGCTAACGTTAGCTTCGGCTTTGGTTTATATGCATTGATACGTGCTTACAACCAGCATACATAACAAGCTATTTAGCTGTCACGGCTAAACTGGGTATTTGATAAAAATAAAAATAAATACGAATGATGCTAACCAGCTACCGTCATTTATAATCACTGCGGGATAACAGTACTGTATTTGCACATCTGGTATGTCATAAATGTATAGATGTAGCAGTACTGTCTATCTGTATGTTGTGTATGTCATATGTTATGATGAATTGAAAATAGGGGACCCTGATGTAAACAAGACGAAAGTCTTTCTCTGGTCTGCATCCCCTTAACAATTGTATGTATTGAGCTGTACTGTACTGTACCTATTCTGCAATCTGTTAATAACATTTTCAATCAATCAATCAATCAATCAGGTGGCTAATAGTCCTGGGAACTAACGTTGGGTTTGCAAGAACACCAAGAGACAACGTCGCCAGCTGTTTTGAAAACGTATGGCTTGCCGGCTAGATATTTATCAGGCTATTTTGTGTTCTTTTCAGGTCCTGGTGTGTCGCAACTACCGGGGAGATGTGGACATGTCAGAGATCGAACACTTCATGACTCTCCTGATGGACGGGGAGGAGGAGGGGGCCCTCTCCCCGATCCTGTCCCACGGGGGAGTCCGCTTCATGTGGATCAAACACAACAACCTGTATCGTATCCTTGGCACTGGTCACTTCTACTTTCTCCACGCCTTTAGTTGAAGAAGGTAGAATCGGTCATGCCTTCAAACGGCGACCTCTAGGCAAAAGAGCCCCCTCTTGGTACTATGCCTTTGTTTACATTTCTTTGTTTTGTTTTGATAAATAGAATTTCAGTGGGTATATACGAGCGTGGTTGCTATTGCTGGGCACACCTCAGTCTCTAAGGTGTGGCCAGCAGTGCAAATACCCGCCCTATACCCACTCAAATCCAACCTGTATAACAAAACAAAACAAACAAATGTAAACAAAGCGCTGTACCAAGACTTTTTGCCTAGAGGTCGCCGTTTGGCGGCATGGCGGATTCTACCTTAAAACATAACCGGGCCATTCCGACCGTCTCCAGCCAAGTCTAGCAGTGTGGCTGCATTCAATTAATTTCCAATGTAAAGGAGCGTATGCAGTACCTCACGTGTACCTTGTGGCTGCACACGCTCCTCTACATCGTGTACCTTGTGGCTGCACACGCTCCTCTACATTGTGTACCTTGTGGCTGCACACGCTCCTCTACATTGTGTACATTGTGGCTGCACACGCTCCTCTACATCGTGTACCTTGTGGCTGCACACGCTCCTCTACATTGTGTACATTGTGGCTGCACACGCTCCTCTACATTGTGTACCTTGTGGCTGCCGCTGCACACGCTCCTCTACATTGTGTACCTTGTGGCTGCACACGCTCCTCTACATTGTGTACCTTGTGGCTGCACACGCTCCTCTACATCGTGTACCTTGTGGTTGCACACGCTCCTCTGCATCGGAAATGAATTGAAAGCAGCCGCGCTGCTAGACTTTGCTGCTTTGGGTGAGAACGAACCATTAGTGTTGTGTCCTCACCTGTACGGTTGGTACTGTTTTGTGTTTCCTTTCCTTAACACACATCACCTCAGTTGTTGCGACATCTAAGAAAAACGCAAGTGTCTCCTTGGTTTTCTCCTTCCTCTACAAAATTGTCCAGGTATGATTCCTCGGCCCACCGTCTCTATCCCATCTATTATGCCACAGACACACAGGACAGACACTATTCCAAAGCCATTGAGATGCTTTTGGCTCACCCGTGCAACATTCTCGGGGTCTTGTCCAGGGCGGTGTTCATGGTCAACGGTAAATGGTGCATTTATATATGTAGAGCTTTTATCCAAAGCGTTTTACAACTTATGCCTCGCGTTCACCCATTCACTCACACATTCACACACCGATGGCCAAGGCAACCATGCAACGGGAACCTTCTAATTACCAGAAGACCAGCTCTACCTCCTGAGCCACTGTCGCCCCCATTCATAAGGGTAGCTTCCCGTTGTTGATTACCTTGTTGTGAAATTACTATATTCTTTTATTGTTGTGGCAGTTTCAATTTCATGAATGGCCTAGTTTCTACATAGTATTAATGTCTGTGGCACAATACTCCTCTGATATAACAGCTTATCCACATTTCCGTGCTGATGTTGGACCTACGTACTGGCACGTGGGGAAGTCAGGACAAAGTAGAAGCTCTACTCCGACTAGGTGAGACAGAGAGAGAGGGCATCAGTGGATCACTGCAAGGATGTCATTTCCCCATCAGCAACACAGTTGTTTGTTCCTGTCGTGTTCAATGGTTTGGTTCACATTCCATGTATCGCCAACTGTAGGCTCGCCACCACTGAGCTTTAACGCCCCGACCTCCCCACTTGTCTGTACGTAGGTCCAACGTTACCAAGAAATCAGGACAAGCCGTTATCAGCAGGGTATTGTGCCACAGAAGTTAAAGGAACACGCCAACATTTTGGGAAATTAGCTTACCGTCTTCTCCAGAGAGAGACAAGAAGATGGATACCAGTTTCTAGTGGACTTGACCGATTAGCCTAGGCATTGTCCAACTAACACCTCTCCAGAAGGCTAACCGGTCATGTCCGCTTCCATTCATTGTGCTAAGCTAGGCTAATGTGCAGCCAGATAGCATTCTACTGAACGCACAGAGAAGAAACTGTTGTCGATCTTCTTGTCTCTCTCTGGAGAAGACGATAAGCTAATTTCCCAAAATGTTGGCATGTTCCTTTTAATATTGTGTAAAAACGAGGCCATTAATCAGGGGTGGGACGATACATCGATCCAGATCGATATATCGATCTATTATCAATAATCAAATAGGATCGATGCAACGTAAAAAGATCGATTCATATTACGATACTCTTATTTTGAAAATCCCGCAAGTCATATCCGCCGGCGCCCAGTATTGTGAAACTCAGCAGAGCAGCGCTACAGAGCGTCTATTTTGCGACCTGATATAAGTCTGTGCAGTTTTTCCCCCGCAACGGGTCAAATGCATCTAACATGCTTTGCATCGTCGCCATTCCTTTATGCCCACGTCGCGTTAAATATCTAAATGAACGTCACGTTGGCTGCTTAAGCTAACTAAGCTAAGCAGCTAACCGTGAGGGAACAGGAGAGAGGAGAGGGGAAGGAGGAGGGCCGGGGGCAGTCTACCTTTCTGTGGGGGACTGGGGGAGGGGCATTCTGTGTGTGCGTGTGTGTGTGTGTGTTACTGAGGATGGACAGATAATGTTGATATTTAAACATGAATACATAATAAATGTATTCATGATCATCATGCAACATAAAACAATTGTAGGAAGTTTGGGAGAGGAAGGGGTTTTAGCTTGCGTGTTGTGAGTTCCAAAACATTTTACTTAAAGTTTAAAGCTCAATATATAAAAAGTTAACAGGAGGTCTATTTGTATTAAAAACAATAGATTGTTTTTCATTTAAATGTCTGGAAGAGCTCAAAAATAAAAACATCAATTGATATTTCCGTAGCCTTTTTTTAGTTGATCTAAATGTGACTGATTGTGTTAAATGGGCACATAATATTGCCTCATATCGATCGCAGGCACCTGAATCGAATCGTATCGTATCGTGGCAGACTGTGTGATATCGGCAAATATCGTCGTATCGTTGTCCAAAGAATCGATATCGTATCGTATCGTGATGAAACTGGTGATTCCCACCCCTATTAATCATGCAATTGAAACCGCCACAACAATAAAATATACAGATGGTAGTGATTTCACAGTGAGGTAATCCACCACGGAGCAAGCCTTCTGAACGCCGCCCTGGACGACCACCCCTGGAGAATGCTGCATGGGTCAATAACGTCTCAATAGCTTGTGAATAGTGTCAGTCCAAACACTCTCTGAAGCCAGGCAGGGGCTACAGCCACGTGTAATATGATACAGTGGACAGCCGGCTTTCTAAAGCTTGTTTTTGTCCTCCTCAGGTTTTCTCAGAGTATTTCAAGGAGTTGGAAGAGGAGAGCATCAGAGATAACTTTGTTATAATCTACGAGCTGATGGACGAGTTGATGGACTTCGGCTACCCTCAGACCACTGACAGCAAAATCCTACAAGAGTGGGTATCCTTTTCAGTCATACTTGACCCCTCTCCAACCCCGCCCTCTTTTCGCGATCCTCAAACCGCGGCACGGTGGTGTAGTGGTTAACACTGTCGCCTCACAGCAAGAAGGTCCAGGGTTCGATTCCCGCTTGGGGACCAGGTTTCCGCGTTGCCAGGTACTCAGGTGGGGTATCTCCCAGGCCTTTCTGTGTGGAGTTTGCATGCTCTCCCCGTGCTCGCAAGGGTTTCGCCCCCGATAAGAGAAACCCAATGGAAAAACATGCACAAACAGATCGCTAACGCTGTCGCGTCCCTGACGAAGACGGGCAGGAGCACTTGGATTGGTCCCTGGGGCGCGGTAACTAAAAACAAATGCATGTGTGTGTGTGCCGCCCATTGCATGTGTGTCCTTCATGCCGAATAAAGACCTGCATTAAATTAAATCGCAACTGTTGCTTTCCTCGGACAAGGAAAGCAACAGCTGTGATTGGAAGGTCAAGAAAAGCAAGAATAGAATACTTTATTGATCCTGAGGGAAATTCAGCACTACAGATCGCTCACAATAAACATTTAGCTAGTCAAAAATCACAAATAAGAATAAAAATACAGTCAGGGGTATACATTCTAAAATACACAGCCAAAAATGTACAGTAATACATGTGTACAACAATAATATGTGTTATGTGATATGCCAGAGTTTGCACGGTCACTGTGCTTAGTGAGGCACAGTACTGCGTTGTATAGTCTGATGGCTGAAGGTCTGGAGATTATGTTAATATAATCCCAGCATTCTCTTGACACGAGTAAAATCAGAAATTCCTTTATTAATCCCCTTGGGGAAATTCAAGTGTCATAGCAGCATAGCGGGGGGGGGGGGGTACAAGTAGGATAGGTATTAATGATAATAGAACATAGAGCAAAGTGCAAGTAGTAATGATAACAGTAGTAGTGAACTGTAGTGAGTGGCAGGATCAGACGGTACAAGCACTTATGTTGCTAAATCAACCAAAAGTAAGGAAAGAAAGTAGCAAGAGAAACAATAAAAAAAAAAGTCTGTCACAGGGTACAGTCCACAGTGGTTGGGTACCAAAATGGTTGAGAACAACACTTGACATTCAATGAGGAACATGTGCTATTAAAGATGGTTGTGTATTTTCTTTTTACAAAGTTACTCATCTTCTACAAATATCCTTTTCACCCAAGTTGACTGTATTTGTCAACATATAGCAGGCTAGTTGTGCAACTCCCCAGTGTTCTCTAAGTATAGCCATAGTTCAGACACTCCTTCAGTAAACATGAGTTTCTCCTTTTCTTTGATGCTTGTCGTAGGGCTCCTGTGTGCCCAGACAGCCCCTTCACTGGCTTCCGGTTTTGTTTACATTTTGTCCTTGTCCCCCCCCCCCCCAGATACATCACCCAGGAGGGACACAAGCTGGACACCGGGGCCCCTCGCCCCCCCGCCACGGTCACCAACGCCGTCTCCTGGAGGTCAGAGGGCATCAAGTACAGGAAGAATGAGGTCTTCCTGGACGTCATTGAGTCAGTCAACCTGCTGGTAGGAGCCGCTGGCTTTAGAAGCCTGACCGGGGGGGGGGGGGGGGGGGGTTTGCTGGTGGGGGAGCTTGTAAACGTCCTTGTGTGTGTGTGTCAGTCCGCGGGGGGTGTGCTCAGCCCTCTCGCTGTTTGTGTGTGTTGTGTGTGAACAGATGCTTTCCTCGAATTCACCAGGGCTGCTAAAACTGTATATTTCATTCCGTCTGTATTCCTGTCTCTCAAGGTCAGCGCCAATGGTAACGTCCTGCGCAGTGAGATCGTCGGCTCCATCAAGATGCGCGTGTTCCTGTCGGGGATGCCTGAGCTGCGGCTGGGTCTCAACGACAAGGTTCTGTTCGAGAACACTGGACGTGAGTTCCCCCCCCCCCTCCCCCTGCACCGACCACCACGTCGGGGTACGCTCTTCCTCCCGCTGTGTGACCCCCGCGCCCCCTGACCCTCTCCCTGTCCTCTTCCTCCCTCTGTGTGATGCCCGCGCCCCCTGACCCGCTCCCTGTCCTCTTCCTCCCTCTGTGTGATGCCCGCGCCCCCTGACCCGCTCCCTGTCCTCTTCCTCCCTCTGTGTGATGCCCGCGCCCCCTGACCCGCTCCCTGTCCTCTTCCTCCCTCTGTGTGATGCCCGCGCCCCCTGACCCGCTCCCTGTCCTCTTCCTCCCGCTGTGTGATGCCCGCGCCCCCTAACCCGCTCCCTGTCCTCTTCCTCCCGCTGTGTGATGCCCGCGCCCCCTGACCCGCTCCCTGTCCTCTTCCTCCCTCTGTGTGACCCCCCCTGACCCGCTCCCTGTCCTCTTCCTCCCTCTGTGTGACCCCCCTGACCCGCTCCCTGTCCTCTTCCTCCCTCTGTGTGACCCCCCTGACCCGCTCCCTGTCCTCTTCCTCCCTCTGTGTGACCCCCCTGACCCGCTCCCTGTCCTCTTCCTCCCTCTGTGTGACCCCCCTGACCCGCTCCCTGTCCTCTTCCTCCCTCTGTGTGACCCCCGCGCCCCCTGACCCGCTCCCTGTCCTCTTCCTCCCTCTGTGTGATGCCCGCGCCCCCTGACCCGCTCCCTGTCCTCTTCCTCCCTCTGCAGGAGGGAAGAGTAAATCTGTGGAGCTCGAGGATGTCAAGTTCCACCAGTGCGTCCGTCTGTCTCGCTTCGAGAACGACCGGACCATCTCCTTCATCCCCCCCGACGGAGAGTTCGAGCTCATGTCCTATCGCCTCAACACTCACGTGAGTACCAGCTGTTATAGTACCAGCTGTTACGGTACCAGCTGTTATAGTACCAGCTGTTATAGTACCAGCTGTTATAGTACCAGCTGTTATAGTACCAGCTGTTATAGTACCAGCTGTTACGGTACCAGCTGTTATAGTACCAGCTGTTATAGTACCAGCTGTTATAGTACCAGCTGTTATAGTACCAGCTGTTATAGTACCAGCTGTTATAGTACCAGCTGTTATAGTACCAGCTGTTACGGTACCAGCTGTTACAGTACCAGCTGTTACAGTACCAGCTGTTATAGTACCAGCTGTTACAGTACCAGCTGTTACAGTACCAGCTGTTATAGTACCAGCTGTTATAGTACCAGCTGTTATAGTACCAGCTGTTATAGTACCAGCTGTTACGGTACCAGCTGTTATAGTACCAGCTGTTATAGTACCAGCTGTTATAGTACCAGCTGTTATAGTACCAGCTGTTATAGTACCAGCTGTTACGGTACCAGCTGTTACAGTACCAGCTGTTACAGTACCAGCTGTTATAGTACCAGCTGTTACAGTACCAGCTGTTACAGTACCAGCTGTTATAGTACCAGCTGTTATAGTACCAGCTGTTACGGTACCAGCTGTTACAGTACCAGCTGTTACGGTACCAGCTGTTATAGTACCAGCTGTTATAGTACCAGCTGTTATAGTACCAGCTGTTACAGTACCAGCTGTTACAGTACCAGCTGTTACAGTACCAGCTGTTACGGTACCAGCTGTTACGGTACCAGCTGTTACAGTACCAGCTGTTACAGTACCAGCTGTTACGGTACCAGCTGTTATAGTACCAGCTGTTATAGTACCAGCTGTTATAGTACCAGCTGTTACGGTACCAGCTGTTACGGTACCAGCTGTTATAGTACCAGCTGTTATAGTACCAGCTGTTATAGTACCAGCTGTTACGGTACCAGCTGTTATAGTACCAGCTGTTACGGTACCAGCTGTTATAGTACCAGCTGTTATAGTACCAGCTGTTATAGTACCAGCTGTTACAGTACCAGCTGTTACAGTACCAGCTGTTACAGTACCAGCTGTTATAGTACCAGCTGTTATAGTACCAGCTGTTATGGTACCAGCTGTTATGGTACCAGCTGTTACGGTACCAGCTGTTACAGTACCAGCTGTTATAGTACCAGCTGTTATAGTACCAGCTGTTATAGTACCAGCTGTTATGGTACCAGCTGTTACGGTACCAGCTGTTACGGTACCAGCTGTTATAGTACCAGCTGTTATAGTACCAGCTGTTACCGTACCAGCTGTTACAGTACCAGCTGTTACAGTACCAGCTGTTACCGTACCAGCTGTTACAGTACCAGCTGTTACAGTACCAGCTGTTACAGTACCAGCTGTTATAGTACCAGCTGTTACCGTACCAGCTGTTACGGTACCAGCTGTTACAGTACCAGCTGTTATAGTACCAGCTGTTATAGTACCAGCTGTTATAGTACCAGCTGTTACCGTACCAGCTGTTACAGTACCAGCTGTTATAGTACCAGCTGTTACAGTACCAGCTGTTACCGTACCAGCTGTTATAGTACCAGCTGTTACGGTACCAGCTGTTATAGTACCAGCTGTTATAGTACCAGCTGTTATAGTACCAGCTGTTATAGTACCAGCTGTTACCGTACCAGCTGTTACAGTACCAGCTGTTATAGTACCAGCTGTTATGGTACCAGCTGTTATAGTACCAGCTGTTATAGTACCAGCTGTTACAGTACCAGCTGTACCAGCTGTTATAGTACCAGCTGTTACAGTACCAGCTGTTATAGTACCAGCTGTTATAGTACCAGCTGTTACAGTACCAGCTGTTACAGTACCAGCTGTTATAGTACCAGCTGTTATAGTACCAGCTGTTATAGTACCAGCTGTTACAGTACCAGCTGTTACAGTACCAGCTGTTATAGTACCAGCTGTTACAGTACCAGCTGTTACAGTGCCAGCTGTTATAGTACCAGCTGTTATAGTACCAGCTGTTATTGTACCAGCTGTTATAGTACCAGCTGTTACAGTACCAGCTGTTACAGTACCAGCTGTTACAGTACCAGCTGTTATAGTACCAGCTGTTATAGTACGAGCTGTTACAGTACCAGCTGTTATAGTACCAGCTGTTATTGTACCAGCTGTTACAGTACCAGCTGTTACAGTGCCAGCTGTTATAGTACCAGCTGTTATAGTACCAGCTGTTACAGTACCAGCTGTTACAGTGCCAGCTGTTATAGTACCAGCTGTTATAGTACCAGCTGTTATAGTACCAGCTGTTATTGTACCAGCTGTTACAGTACCAGCTGTTACAGTACCAGCTGTTACAGTACCAGCTGTTACAGTACCAGCTGTTATAGTACCAGCTGTTACAGTACCAGCTGTTATAGTACCAGCTGTTACAGTACCAGCTGTTATAGTACTAGCTGTTATAGTACCAGCTGTTATAGTACCAGCTGTTACAGTACCAGCTGTTACAGTACCAGCTGTTATAGTACCAGCTGTTACAGTACCAGCTGTTATAGTACCAGCTGTTACAGTACCAGCTGTTACAGTACCAGCTGTTACAGTACCAGCTGTTATAGTACCAGCTGTTATAGTACCAGCTGTTACAGTACCAGCTGTTATAGTACCAGCTGTTACAGTACCAGCTGTTACAGTACCAGCTGTTATAGTACCAGCTGTTACAGTACCAGCTGTTACAGTACCAGCTGTTACAGTACCAGCTGTTACCGTACCAGCTGTTATAGTACCAGCTGTTATAGTACCAGCTGTTATAGTACCAGCTGTTATAGTACCAGCTGTTACAGTACCAGCTGTTATAGTACCAGCTGTTATGGTACCAGCTGTTACGGTACCAGCTGTTACGGTACCAGCTGTTATAGTACCAGCTGTTATAGTACCAGCTGTTACGGTACCAGCTGTTACAGTACCAGCTGTTATAGTACCAGCTGTTACAGTACCAGCCATCGCTGCTGAATTTGTATCTAGGACATTCAGCGTTTCTCATCTATCAATTGTGTTATTATTTCAAGGGATTTTCTTTATATTGTGAATCACACACTGTTTTTTTGGTCAAAATTAATGACGGGGGCAGTAAATATTAAGTCTGATTTCTCACAAAATGGTTTCTGAAAGGTTTTAGAATGTCACACTTCCCATTACCCTGCAGGTCAATATGGGAATAACACATGATTTTAGTCAAATGTACCTATTATAAGCTGCAGCCGGGGATTACCCTGCAATGAAACGTCTGAGAAAAGGGTCCATTACGTTTGGTTTTGCAACCTGTTTCCATACACATGTGACTGCATGTGCTGATTGTAGTAATGTCCCTTACCCAATAGGGGGCGATCATGTCATGTGTCATGTGAGATTGGTTCAGTGAGGGTGATCTTTTTAATGTTGTCGCCTTTGGATTGAATCTTCAGACTATAATAGTATATATAACAAACTATAGCCATATACATAGTATATATAACAGACTATAACCATATACATCCATATACATTGAACAGACTATAACCTATACATCCATATACATACTGTATATAACATACTGTCTATAACCATATACATAGTATATATAACAAACTATAGCCATATACATTGAACAGACTGACTATAACCTATACATCCATATACATACTGTATATATAACATACTGTCTATAACCATATACATAGTATATATAACATACTATAACCATATACATAGTATATATATAACAGATTATAACCATATACATTCAACATACTATAACCTATATACATCCATATACATACTGTATATATAACATACTATAACCATATACATCCATATACATAGTATATATAACAGACTATAATCGTATACATCCATATAGAATAGAAATACTTTTATTATCCAGAGGGAAATTTGACACTGCAAATCGCTCACATTAAACATTTAGACCATATGCATAGTATAACAGAATAGCCATATGCATAGTATATATAACAGATTATAACCATATATATATAGTATAACAGACTATAGCCATATGCATAGTATATATAACAGACTATAACCATGTACATAGATTTTCTTTGAAGTTTCACACAAATCTCATTACCCACAGACAGTAAGTTGTTAGTTAATTGTAATTGTAAGTGTAAATTGACATTCAAAGTTAAAAACAGTAGAGACTGCAATTGACCTATCTAAAACCCTGCCCTCTTTTCTTGATCCTCATCAAAACTGTTGCTTTTCTCAGACAAGGAAAGCAACAGTTGTGATGGGAAGATCAAGAAAAGAGGGCAGGGTTTGAGATAGGTCAGTGACGTGGAACATTGACACTTGACATTGACATCGCCATTGACTGTACAACACAAGCACATTGAACAGTTTGAACAAAAAAAAAACATCTAAGTGGACTGAAGTTCATCTGAAGGCTTGATATATGGATTTGAATTGAGTAAAATATCAGCGTTCTCTCCTCAGGTGAAGCCTTTGATCTGGATCGAGTCCGTCATTGAGAAGCACTCCCACAGTCGAATAGAGTACATGATAAAGGTCGGTCACTCGCTCTCTCTTCTACATTCATTGCACTAGGGCTGACCCCTATTAGTCGACTAATCGGTCAAAAGGAGCCGTAGTCGACTGCCAACCTCTTAGTGGAATAAAAAATTATTATTATTATTATTATAAAAATATATATATTTTTGTATCATTCTTTCCAAAAGAAAAGAGGCCTAGAAGCGTGGCTAACGCTAATGGCACGCATACCAGAGGCTAACTGCCTACGAAAACAGGCACAGACGCACTGAAAGAGGATTTCACCCATCTAATGAACACACTAGACTAGACAAATATCAAGATGTATCCATCAGTGGACCAATTGCATGCTTTTGCAGAGGACAAGAAGCCTTCAGTCGACTCCTTCAGACATTAACACTTTCAGTGCCGTTCACGTAGATCTACGGTTCTGTCATCCGATCGTTGAGTGCCGGAAACGTAGATCTACGTTTCTGTCACGGTATTTATTTTATTATCTATATCCATTCATAATTCAGCAGGGCACCTTGTGCATACTGTTCTGAGTGTGTCTAAGCTGGCAGACGGTATTATACCGCCCTCTAACGCCTTCGGCCAGTAATGCACCCGGTTAGAAATGGGTTCGTTTATTTTCTATACCGAGCTGCGGCGTGGGGGCGGGTCCTAAACACTCCGGCAAAACACACGCTTATAGGGATGGCTTGGACAACTGATCCCGCCCGCCCGTAGCAATGCCCAATAACGTCGGAGGGACGACCGCTGTGGATAACTGGAATGGCGATGAGATTGTTGGATTCTTTTTTTTTCATTACTTCAGAGACCAGGTAAGGACACTATATATGAAAGCTTGCGTTGATCTGATATTTATTTCTACTGCGATTGAAGCTATATGTGTTTATGTGTCTGGCTGTTCTGCCGTTGGGATGCAGGAGGGGGGGGGCGCCGGTCTAAACAACATTGCGTGCACCACAAAGGATAATAGTGATGATCTAGCGTTGATTTCAGGAAGATCCGATAATCAGGCGAAAAATTACCGTGTTTATTGAATTACACACAAACGCTGTTTTCGTGTCTTTTCCCTGGAATTGCTCAGAAGCGGCCGGACTATGTTCATATTCAAAACGGAAATGTACGGATGAAAAAATTATCTGTTTTTTGCACGTTGACCAGAAGTAGCTCAATGAGACTCAAGGGCGTTATTAGACCCATAGCGATACTATAAAATATAGGTTTAGTTCTACAAACTACAACTACGTTTACATGGGGTTAATGGGCGGCACGGAAGTGGTCACTTCCCGGAAGGGACGTGGCACTCAATGTGTTAAGCACCCCCCACAGCCCAAATGGAATGATAAAAAAATAAATACAAAATTTAAAACAATATTACTGGTATACTTTTTTTTATTTTTTTGTCTACTAATAGTAGACTAACGGCAAATTTTGGCCAATCATAGTCGACTATCCAAATCCTTAGTCGGGGACAGCCCTACATTGCACACAGCCACACACACCCACATGCACACACTCACTTTATAAACATTCATTCACTTTAGACATTTTAAACACTTTTTAACACCACACCATATTTTATCTATTGTATCCATTTATTACTAAAAAGATTTGCACTACATCTCTACCTCATTTTAGAAATGTGCTTGCATTTTGTACTTTAGTTTTGTATATTGTTTGGTCTTTATTCTTTTTATACTTTTTTTTACTGTATGAAGCACAATCTCAGGAGGCTCATACAGAACCAAGCATTTCACTGTAATGTACATGTACCTCATATGTGACAAATAAAACAAAACATGAATCTTGAAAACTTCTCCCGTTGTCGGTCACCATGCCAGCCGTAACATTGTTGTCACACACACCACTACACACCGTTTGAGCGGCAGCTAACGGTCGACTCTCCCTGCTCTCCGTCCTCTCAGGCTAAGAGTCAGTTCAAGAGGCGCTCCACGGCCAACAACGTAGAAATCCACATTCCTGTGCCGACGGACGCCGACTCGCCCAAGTTCAAGACCACGGTGGGCAGCGTGAAGTGGGTCCCTGAGGCCAGCGAGATCGTCTGGTCCATCAAGTCCTTCCCCGTGAGTGGAGCGATTATTCACTTTTGAGTGTCATTCAGGTGGTGAAGAGAAGGTTAGCGGAGCAGGGCTCGTGACCAGAAGGTCGCCGGTTTGATCCCCCCGGACCGGCGGGGAGGGGAAGATGAGATGAGATATTCTTTTATTGATCCCCTTGGGGGAATTCAAGTGTCATAGCGGGAGGGGGGAGGGGAGGTACACGTATGGGCAGGGTAAGAGTAGAAATATGTAAATATAGGCAATACAATTGTATCTAAATATAAAAATATGAGAAAAAATAAACCGTGTAAACAATATAATTAAGATAAGATATTCCTTTATTGATCCCATTGGGGAAATTCAGGCAGCATGGGGGGGGGGGGGGGTACATGTAGTATAAGACATGGTACAGGTGACATAATTATAGTACAGTGGAGAAGTAAAAAAAAAATCAATAAAAAAGCAGTGTAAACAATATAACAAATCAATATAATTAACTCTGGACATGTGCGTATGGGCAACAAGGTGCGAGATGAGGGTATGTATGCCCTCTGTTATATTTGCCCTACAATAAATAGTTACAATATATAATCTAATAATCTAAATCTAATCTAATATATGATCAAAAAATGCTAAATGTATACAGTATTCACATAAGGTACGGTATGCATAAGGTCATTTTAGGTGGGAGTCGGCTACTAGGTGGTTCCTAGTAGTTGGATGTCTGGCAGCAGTCGCTGCCCACTGTTGTGGAGCCTGATGGCCGCTGGTATGAAGGACTGGCCGAGGCGGTTAGTTGAGTGTCGGGGGGGTACGAGTCTGTGACTGAACGTGCTTCTCATCTTGACTAGCTCGTCATAGAGGGGGTGGGAGCGATTCTCCAGGATAGCAGCCAGCTTCCTTCTCATCCACCTCTCTGCCACCACCTCTAGTCTGACCAGCTCGACTCCCACCACGGAGCTAGCCTTCCTCACCAGCTTGTTCAGTTTGTTGGTGTCCCTCGAGTTAATTAACTCTGAATATAAGAATATGAGTAGGGTTGCCGCGGTGATGGGACATCTCCCATGACTAATAAACTCATGACAGCACCAGTATTACCGATAACGCCAGACATTTTACAAAATTATGCTCAATATCTGCAGAGCGCTTACTTTAATCTTTAATGTCATGCAGCTACATTGATCCACTGTTTGTTCGTCTGTCTGTTTTTTATAATTATTTTTATTCATTAGTAGTATCCATTTGTTGGACAGACGGACTTGACATTAGGTTCTAATTTACAAATGCCAACGAACAATAATACCTTCTGTAAATTTTCTATCTGTTCATTGACGGGTAACAGCCTTATTTATAGTGCATTGCACAAACATACTGTTGCTGGTCTGGACTGGTCCTCCGAGATCCTCTCCAGTCAAGCTTTCACTGCTGCAGCGTTTAATGCGAAAGATTGCTAAATCCTCCGCCATCGTCGTATCTAGAGCTTTCTTTCTCTCCTTCACATGAAGTTAAATCTAGTCTAAGAGTGAAAGTGAAAGCTACTCTGTCTGTACTCTATAAAGTTGCTCTACTGTCCGTGCAGACCGGCGCAGACACATTTGTTTATAATGTTGTCTGACTAAGTACTGATAACAAATGTACAGTTTACAGTTTTTTTTATTTGATGGATGTGGGTACTTATGCGAAAATGAACTAATGCCTGAAGACAGATTAACCACAGACTACCGCAGCAAGCCTATAGGGGAAGTGATTGAATAACTCCCACTCTCAGTACCCACCGCTGAAGTGCTCTTGAGCAAGGCACCCCCAACTGCTCCAGTGGAGCTGCTCAGTGGTCAACAGTGTCAGACTGTGGTTGTACTGGGCAGCTTCTAGAGGCCAACAGTGTCAGACTATGGTTGTACTGGGCAGCTCCTAGTGGTCAACAGTGTCAGACTGTGGTTGTACTGGGCAGCTTCTAGAGGCCAACAGTGTCAGACTATGGTTGTACTGGGCAGCTCCTAGTGGTCAACAGTGTCAGACTGTGGTTGTACTGGGCAGCTCCTAGTGGTCAACAGTGTCAGACTGTGGTTGTACTGGAAAGCTCCTAGTGGTCAACAGTGTCAGACTGTGGTTGTACTGGAAAGCTCCTAGTGGTCAACAGTGTCAGACTGTGGTTGTACTGGGCAGCTCCTAGTGGTCAACAGTGTCAGACTGTGGTTGTACTGGGCAGCTCCTAGTGGTCAACAGTGTCAGACTGTGGTTGTACTGGGCAGCTTCTAGGGGCCAACAGTGTCAGACTGTGGTTGTACTGGGCAGCTCCTAGTGGTCAACAGTGTCAGACTGTGGTTGTACTGGGCAGCTTCTAGGGGCCAACAGTGTCAGACTGTGGTTGTACTGGGCAGCTCCTAGTGGTCAACAGTGTCAGACTGTGGTTGTACTGGGCAGCTTCTAGGGGCCAACAGTGTCAGACTGTGGTTGTACTGGGCAGCTCTTAGTGGTCAACAGTGTCAGACTGGTTGTACTGGGCAGCTCCCAGGTGTGAATGTGTTGAACTGTGTGAGTGTGAAGCAGGGCATTGCTGAAAAAGAGTAAATAAAGGTTAAAATAAATAAATAGATTAAATATATCAATGAGTCAACTATGATATTCCTTTATTGATCCCCTTGGGGAAATTCGGGGCATCATAGCAGCACGGGGGGGGGGGGGGGGTACAGGTATGGGCAGGGTAATAGTAGAAAGACATTAATATAGGCAATTTGAGTATAAGATATTCCTTTATTGATCCCCTTGGGGAAATTCGGCAGCACAGGGGAGGGGAGGTACAGGTATGGGCAGGGTAATAGTAGAAATGCATTAATATAGGTACCGGTAATACAATTTGATCTGAATATAAAAATATGAGACAATAAACAGTATAATTAACTCTGAATAATGAGTATCAGTCAGATGGTTACCAAACACTATGACAATTCAAGTTTCAAGGCGAAAGGATACGTGTGCTGCTCTGTGTTTAATGTGGTGGTTTTGACTCCCAACAGGGTGGAAAGGAGTATCTGATGAGAGCTCACTTCGGCCTGCCCAGCGTGGAGGCGGAGGACAAAGAGGGGAAGCCGCCCATCAGCGTCAAGTTCGAGATCCCTTATTTCACCACCTCAGGCATCCAGGTCTGTCCTTCAGCATAACATCACATTAACACAACATAACATCCAGGTCTGTCCTTCAGCATAACATTAACACAGCATAACATCCAGGTCTGTCCTTCAGCATAACATTAACACAACATAACATCCAGGTCTGTCCTTCAGCATAACATCACATTAACACAACTTATTACATGGCGTTTTCACATTCGCCGAAATGCTTGCTTGTGATTGGTCAATAGCGCTCGTCAGAGGTCCGATATTACTCGATAACGGACCTCTGCCGAACAATAATGACCGCTGTGCGCAGCTGGACCAATCAAGCCCACTACACACACTGTATCAGTGCTGCTCAGCATATGCACAGCTGCACTCAGTCATGCAATCAGACCACAGACCTGCCGGCTGCCGATAATAATAATCACTTAATTTGGGCTGACAGAGCCACAGAACAACTGCGTCTGCATTTGATCTCGTCTTGTCGATGAATTAGGTATATTGTTAGTAAGTTAGCCATGTAATAAGCGGGATAATGTATAGCCTATACTCGGTCATTGTCGCAAAATAATTGACCTTCACTGACGTTTAAAACACCTCGGCTGCGCATCGGTGTTCTAAACTCTGTGTCGGTCAATTATTTTGCGACAATGACCTCGTAGCTATACATTATCCCTTACATAACATCCAGGCCTGTCCTTCAGCATAACATTAACACAACATAACATCCAGGTCTGTCCTTCAGCATAACATAACATTAACACAACATAAGTTATAACATCCAGGTCTGTCCTTCAGCATAACATCACATTAACACAACATAACATCCAGGTCTGTCCTTCAGCATAACATCACATTAACACAACATAACATCCAGGTCTGTCCTTCAGCATAACATTAACACAACATAAAATCCAGGGCCCTATTCCCCGTACTTGGTTCAACTAAGTCGATCAAAAGTCCCATTATCCAGATTCAATTAACCTTATGTTTGAATCCGCGAAGGTGGATTCAGTCTCGTTAATTTGAACCAGACTTGATACTCAGGATCATTGCGCGCGGCCGCCTCAGCTGAAAAGACAGCAGGTGTCGATCGCAGAAATCCTGATTTTCTAACTGCATTGATTGATTTAAAACTTTATTAACAGATTGCAGAATGGGTACAATACAGTACGGCTCAATAGCCTCGCCGACAAGTTAAATGCATAATCTGGCTAATGTTAAGTCCCTCATTACCCCAATCAATCAGATTATATTTCTTTAAATGTGCCTGATGGCAGTAGGCTTAATGGAATGAATAATCGAATGAGATCTATTGCTAGCGAAAATAATTACCGGTAGTTAAACTCTTTCAGAATAAGTAGATACAAACAAGCCCAAAGAGTATCTAATTGATATGAATTAATATATGCTTATGAGGATATCTGTACTGTATGCGCTCGGCTTAGGTATCATGTACTTTATATATAAACACAGTTTTCAAGGCGCGACCCCCGAAATAACGTGTCAGAGAGGCTTGGAGCCGGCTATACAGTTAACAGTTTCACTATTAATCAGGTTTTAATCTGTTTTTCGGACATAATCCATACATGCATTGAATTGATTAACCTTTGGTTTATACCAGTGACACGTTCATCATCAGATAACAGTGCTTGAACAGATACATGCATTTTCTCAAATGCATTAATGTCAATGGCTCATTCAATTTCTCAAATCAGTCAAACAGCGCATCTCATCAGACATTTTAATCCCAGTTACAATATCACAATAACGTTTGAGTGACAGTGATACAATTCAACAATCCACAGATTCAGATTCCTCGTAATTCATAATCCACAATCCACGCATAGACTAGGGGTGGGAATCACCAGTTTCATCACAATACGATATCGATTCTTTGGACAACGATACGATATTTTCCGATATCACAAAGTCTGCCACGATACGATACGATTCGATTCAGGTGCATCAGTAACATTTAAATAAATTAAAAAGGCAATGGAAATATCATTTGACATTTTTATTTTTGATCGCTTCCAGACATTTAATTTTTTTTGTTTTGTTTTTCTTTTTTTCCGATATTAACACTTTGGCTGCCATGGGTTAAATTCATTATCAACCGTAGGTTGCCGGCTCTATTTGTCTATGGAGAAATTCCCCTTCTTTGCAGGGCTATAACTTTTTAAATTATATTGCTACATTGCCATTATTAGGGCCCATTCAAAGTCCTATATGTATTGTTCATTGTGTAGCAACGTTAAACTTTTTCATTCACATATTCATAGTAAAGTATGGTCTAATGTATAAGTATGTTTTCATCTCTTTTTGCAGCTTTCTCCAGAACGTGATCTATAGCCCCAAATACATTATATTGATGATGCAATACAGTTTTATGGCAATCAGCGCGATATAAAAAATTCCAACTAGACGTACTTCTAGAAGTTACTACACGTCATCTGATGTTGACCGGATGGGCTAGGGGGCGTTTATAATTCCGTGGGCAGCGTTATACCAATCATCTAATGTGGGTCAAATGTTGATAATAGCAGTTAGTATCGAAGACGGTAACGTTACACGCTAAAACTCACCCCAGTCTCCGCGCGCCGTTGGGCGATCATCGTAGAGTAGACATTTTATCATTATGGGATGGCGATTTACCCGGTCCATCTCCAGCTTGTATAATGGTATATACGTCCAAATCATGTTGTTTATCGAGTTATTGGCAATCGATCGCTGTGTAGTGTGACGAGCCAGAGTCCCGGGACATGTACCGAGTGCCCGGAAGTAATACGGCCGTCCAGCAAAACCTCTACTGCGCTTCCTGTTAAGCGATTGCGCCGATCGGCCACCAGATGGCGCTCCTGAACCGCCAGAGAGCTCAGTGGGTCCTCCTGGTGGATCTCAGGCCAGCGGAGGGGAAATATGAATCCGGTCCCAGATTTTTGAAATATTGATATCAAAGACGCTTTAAAGCGTCTTCGGCAACTTGAGCATGGCCGGGAATGACGTGTTTAAGCGTTTTTAGGCAGTCAAAGTGTTAATATCTTATCACAGCGCTGTATTTTGGCTGGAAAAGGCATATTGGGAGTCAGAAGGTGCAGTACCGGCCTCTCGAGAATGCAGTAACCCCCCCTCCTTCCCAGTCCCTAGTGGACCTCTGCTGCTCTCTCTATCAGCTTAGCTTAGTTAGCTCACGCTAACGCAACGTTAATTTAGGTATTTAACGCGACGTGGGCATAAAGGAATGGCGAGGATGGAAAGCATGTTAGATGCATTTGACCCCTTGTGGGGAAAAAACCAACGGGTACTTATTTCGGGCAAAATAGGCGGACTCTGAAGCAATGCTGTCTAACGTCTACACACGCTGAGCTGTGCTGAGCTACTGTTGTTGTTGCAGCCAGCCGGGTGGATATGCTCACGAGGGGATTTTCAAAATAAGAGTATCGCAATATGAATCGATCTTTTTACGTTGCATCGATCCTATTTGATAATTGATAATAGATCGATATATCGATCTGGATCGATGTATCGTCCCACCCCTAGCATAGACACTTCAATTTATGCTTGAATGAAACACAATCCGGGCGCTCCGTTAAGCAAATACATCCACAGCAGAGAATATGAAACTAATCAGAGCCAAACGCCCGATAGGTTTCATTTAGTAAAAATATCCCTGCGGGATTCACATTTGCAATGTGCCGTTATTAAAATAACCACATGCAGTGTGTATCGCGACTCCGAGCTCCGTATCCGTATAAATATGACGTGCATTATTTAGGACAAAGTAAATCTATAGGCTGAATATGATTTATTATCAGCATTTTAGGTCTATTATTTTACATTTCAAAAGCCCCCTCTAGGAAAACGAAGCACAAAAACATAATTCAGAATGGTATAATGTAGATCTACACTGTGATAATTATTTCAGGAAACGAGCTGGCATTTCTTTGCGTGGGTGTGGCCATGGTTCATCCAGCTAACTGAATTTAACCCTGCTCCGGACCAGGTTCAAACTTTCTGATCTGTTACCATGGCGATTTAGAAAATCCGACGTCGGGGAACGGAAATGTCTGGCTTAAGTCAAGCTATGCTGAAAATTATCCGGCTAACTCAGTTAGCCAGGTACGGGGAATAGGGCCCAGGTCTGTCCTTCAGCATAACATAACATTAACACAACATAAGTTATAACATCCAGGTCTGTCCTTCAGCATCACATTAACACAACATAACATCCAGTGTTTTGATTGATTGATTGAACATTTTATTAACAGATTGCAGAATGGGTACAATACAGTACGGCTCAATACACACAATTGTTAAGGGGTTGCAGACCAGAGAAAGACGTTTGTCTTGTTTACATCAGGGTCCCCCATTTTCAATTCATAGTGACATTTATGACATAGGGACATATATGACATACAGATACAGGTATATAGTACTGTTACATTTGTCACATATACGATATGCAAATATACAGTACTGTTACCCAGAGATCCTAACAGTAAATATATACATATGATGAGGAGGAGACTGTACATTAGGAGGGGGTGGGGGTGGGTGGTAAAAAATATATACATACGGTGGGGAGGAGACTGTCCATTGGGGGGGGGTTGGACATTTACGGTGGCCAGTTTCGAATGGCAGCCTCCCGTAGGTGCTCTTTGAGAGCGGTTTTGAATGTGGGTAGGGAATAGGATTCAAATTTTTTTACGGCTTTGGGTAGGGCCTTCCACATTGTTGTGGCATAACGTGTTTAGTCCCTTGTTTGTATGATAACAAGCCTTTTAGTTCATGGTTCAAAGTAATGGGGAAATGGTGCTAGCTCGCCATCAATCAGAAGCTAGCCACAAGACTTGCATTCACGCTCTCCAGCACACAGCCTCCCTGCCTGGCACAACAACCACAACAGTAGGGTCTATAGTCACAGTCAGGACAGTAGGCTCTACAAGTAGGCTCCCTTAAAACGCTAACGCTATTAAAAAAAAAATACAGTCGAGGTTAAAATAAGAATATGACTTGGCCTGAAAAAAAGTTCAGTGAGGAGATATTTTTTTGCTTTAATCCCTGTGTACATGCATACAAGTAAATAAAATACAAATTTACAGTAGCAATAGTATACAAGGACAACAATAAATAAGGGAGAGAGAAGGAAAGAGAAAGGGGAAAAGAGAAAGTGAGAACCAGAGGGGGAGAGAGAGAAGAAAGGGGGAGAAGGAGGGAGGTAGGTGAGGGGGCCCACGGGGAGGAGAGTCTGAGGGCTATGCGTGCGATTGGGAGGCAGTCAGCAGGTGCAACAGTCGGTTATGATTTGTTGCAGATTTAGTTTAAAAGCAGTGAGGGCAGTGAGTTTAAGGGTGTTTTGTAATGTGTTCCAGTCAGATGCAGCAGCAAATCAGAAGGCATTGCGTATCGCGGATACGTGGTGTCAACAGTGTCGTCATAGAGACGTGCGAGCAGTAAGGCGGTTGTTAGTATCTGTGCATTTCTCTACACTGAGCTGAAATGAAACAACATAAATTAGGTCAATAAATATTAACAATATTTATTTACAACTTACAATTATACATACAGTAGTTACAACACACATTACAATACAGGGGGGCACATACAACACAAACTATTTACAACCCTTACAAAGCCAATGGTTCAATGGCACATTGCACAGTTGTGGTCATTGCACTTGATTTTCCTAGGTTTCCTGAAAGATAACTTGTCCTTTCGGTAGGACTGGCAGGGCGACTCAATGAACGCACGTGTCTGGCTTTTTTTATTTATTTTTTTAACTTTATTTTTTAGCGTTTATCGCTTTTCTGGTCAAGCATGACCGACAGATACAGGGTGAAACGGGATATAGAGCAGGGGAAGACATTCGGCAAATGACGGCGGGTCCGGGAATCGAACTCGGAGTCAACCAGATCCGTGACGCAGCACGGTGTTCCCCGACGCAGAAATAGCGCTGAGATATGCGGTGAGCTACTGGAGCCCCCACGCGTCTGGCTTCTTATGTTGCCCACATATCCTACAGAACATTCCTTAAAATAGAAAGAATTGATTTGCTTGTTAGCCATGTTTATCACAGCGAAACCACAGCTCCGATGCATAATGGCGTTAGCTAAACTAAACTTGTTTTAAGGTAAATTGGCTTTCAGTGTGTAAGAGCGAGCACTTTTGAAAGTTCTGAGGGCTCAGAATGCACACTGGACGCTCTGACCGAAGAGTCAGTTTATCAGAGCGGAGCAGATTTTCAGAGTGAATATATTAACTCACCTTAACTAGGGCCCTATGAAATCCGTTTTTATCTTTTCCTGTTTTTGGATATGAATTTTCCTGTTTTCGGATTTCTCTGTTTTTATTTTTCCTGTTTTCGGATTTCATATTTGTTCCTTTTGGATTTAACAAAAAAACAATAAAAAATTATGTTTTTAACTAACATCTGCAAACAGTGCCAGTGCAGTTCAATGTCCAGTGCCAGTTCAGTTATGAGGTTCCTTTTTTTTCAATTCAGTTCAGTTCGATGCAGTTCAACTGCCAGTGCAGTGCAATAACTAAATAATAATTAAATAGTTAAATAATACAAAATAATAATAAACAATAAATCAGAAAAAAAACAGTAAAATGTCATTACGGGCGCGCGCACACACACACACACACTTACACACACACAGAGAGAAAGGGAGTCCTTCAATGTAACATTAACACAACATAACATCCAGGTCTGTCCTTTAACACTTTCAATGCCCAAAACGTCATACGATGTTTTATCAGCCCCCCCTGAATGCCCACGACGACAATTATCGGTTTATTTTTTTATTAGCGATCTGAATTCATATTTCATCAACCGAGTCTCCCGTTGGTACACCAGCTCCTCCAGCAGCTCAGAATGGAAAAAAGCGCCCCCTATCGTCTATCCCTGAAAACTGCACGTCAGTCGCTTAGACTGACCTGGGATCAGTGATATGTAGAGGCGGGGCCAGCTGGCTCCCTGAGCTGTGGCATGCCGTCTGCTCAACATGGAAGTGATCGCGCGACGGGAATCAGCCTGGAATATATATTCGATAGTAGATAGTAGTGATCGATTTTTGGAATGGCGATCAGGAATTGGAATGATCTTTTTGGAGAACATCTGATCTGAGGTAAAATCTATTTTACCAGTCTTGGGATAATCAGAGTTGTATTCGCTGAGATTTCAGCGTTTGCCCTGTGTGTGTGCGCGATCGCTTTGAGGAAATCAGATAATCGATTTTCAGCTTGCGGCCTCAGCGTGCATACGTACACATATACTATCGATAATCTAGCGTTTATTTGAAAACTATTCATAAATAGGCCGAAAAATGACAACGTTTTTGTGTATTCTAGAATATTCCAGTAGGCCTACAGGGCGTTTATCATGGAATCTTTTTATTTTCCTTGAAAACGAGGGCTTTTCAAAATGCTATAAAACGAAAATGAACCGATAAAAAAACAATCCGCTTCGAAAATGTTGACTGGAAAAGAAGTCATTGATAAGCGACGGGCAGATTAGACACATAGCCATAATTTAAAACATAGATTAGGCGTTATTAACGCTAACATTGAAGTGGATGGTGGGCATTCAACCGGTAAATCAAGATTAAGCGTGGGCTCTGAAAGTGTTAACACAGGGGTTCCCAAACTTTTCAGGCCGCGACCCCCAAATAACGGTGTCAGAGAGCCGCGACCCCCACTATTATACGAGGTAAAAAAAATTGTTTAAATAATATAATAAATCTTATTATTATTATTATTTTTTTATAAATGGAAATGTATGGTTGCAACATGCAAACGTTCAAACGCACACACACTAATAAGCATTGGATTTTTTTTTTTTTTTTTTATATAAATCTTTTCCCCCCCTCCTTTTTCCTCCGATTTTCTCCCATCCCAATGTTAGTCGTTATGCCAATTCCCAATCCCCTTCCTGGTCGCTGCGCACTTACCCCCCACAGTCGGTCTGGGAGAGTGGAGGCTATCACGTGCTTCCTCCGACACACGTCTAGCCAATCAACCGCTTCTTTTCACCTGGCAGCGCGGACTCTCACTGAGAGGGTGTAACGTGTGGAAGGATCACACTACCCCCCTTAGATCCTATCCGCGCTGAGCAGGCGCCCCGACCGAACTGTAGGAGTCGCTGTTTACAACGACCCGGACCCACCCCGCCAGCTTTCCCACCCTCTAATACAGCCAATTGTATTAGTGTTAACGGCCAGCCAAGCTGGTGACAACGCCGGAGCTGTGAGCTGGATTCGAACAGGCGAATCAAGCGTCTCCGGTGTTGGTGACGAACGCAATCTCCGCTACGCCACCTGACCGCCCTGCATTGGAGGCTTTTAACCAGGGCCGGACTCGGGAAATCATTCAGGCCAGGAAATATAGTGCAAAATATAGCCCCAGTCAGGCCACTTTTTAAGCTGGGGGTCCCCCACCAGGAATCTTTTGTTACAAAGACAAAAGAGCATTCTGGTGCAGGATTTCTTTTATTTGTACCCTTTAAATGCCAGTGTTTGTGATGCCATCACAAATTATTGTTAAAAAAAACAGGCTAGCATATGTATGATTAGCAAGAACACTGATTTTGATGGATTTTCAGTTTTTTTGTAATGTCAGATTGAAAAAAATACAATATTTTATTCAACTTCAGCCCTGATCATAAAACCACATATTCATTTTATAATTCTAACCCTTTAAATGCCAGTGTGTGTGATGGCATATATTTGCAATATATCAAATGCAAATTAGATTTTTCTGGGGGGGATTATTACAGGCTAGCATGTGTTAGCAAATGACCTCAATACCTTCTATGCGAGGTTTGATGCTGGTAATAACAACACCAGCTCACAAGCCACGGCAAGGGGGGGGGGGGGGGGGGGGGTCGGCTGCTGATGGAGGCGCAGTGTTCAGGGTAACAGAGCATGAGGTGAGGCGGACCTTTAAAAAAGTTAATATCAGGAAGGCAGCAGGTCCGGACGGCCGCGTCCTAAAAGTCTGTGCCGACCAACTGGCCCTTTCACTGACATATTTAACCTGTCCTTAGAACAGGCTGTCATCCCCACCTGCCTGAAGAAGTCCACTATTATCCCTGTACCCAAAAAATCCAAGCCTGCTTGCCTCAACGACTACCGCCCTGTAGCTCTCACCTCCATAGCCATGAAGTGCTTTGAGAAGCTAGTAAAGGGCTACATCTGCTCCTCCCTCCCCATCAACATGGACCCCCTGCAATTTGCATACCGCCCCAACAGGTCCACGGAGGACGCCATAGCCCATGTGCTGCACACAGCAGCATCACACCTGGACAAGAGGCAGGGGAACTATGTGAGAATGCTATTCATCGACTACAGCTCGGCATTCAATACCATAGTCCCCTCCATACTCATAGCCAAGCTCAGGGACCTGGGCTTGAACTATGACCTCTGCCAGTGGGTCTTGGACTTCCTGACTGGCAGACCCCAGGTGGTGAGAGCAGGCAACTGCACA
Organism: Notolepis coatsorum; assembly: GCF_963971535.1. NCBI lineage: Eukaryota > Metazoa > Chordata > Actinopteri > Aulopiformes > Paralepididae > Notolepis > Notolepis coatsorum. The sequence goes on along the minus strand of NC_140177.1, from coordinate 24,423,673 downwards.
TCCTCATCCATCACCCTCAACATAGGGGCCCCCCAGGGCTGTGTTCTGAGTCCCCTCCTCTACTCCCTGTACACACACGACTGTGTGGCTCAGCGGAGTAGCAATACAATCATCAAATTTGCTGACGACACAGTGGTGGTGGGCCTGATCTCTGCCAACGACGAGAGGGCCTACCTGGAAGAGGTCAAGGTCCTGGCGGGATGGTGCCAGGAAAACAGCCTCTCCCTGAACGTCAGCAAAACAAAGGAGATGATTGTGGACTTCAGGAGGTCGGGGGTCAAGGACTACAGCCCCCTCAGCATCGACGGGGCACCGGTTGAGAGAGTCAACAGCTTTAAGTACCTCGGAGCCTACATATCCGAGGACTTGACATGGACCACACACATTGACAGTGTTGTGAAGAAGGCACGACAACGCCTCTACTTCCTCAGGCGCCTAAGGAAGTTCCAAGTCAGTCAGAAGATCCTTAAGAACTTCTACTCATGTACAATAGAGAGCATCCTGACTGGCAACATCACCTCCTGGTTTGGGAATAGCACTGCACAAGACCGAAGCAGACTACAAAGAGTGACACGTTCAGCCGAACGCACAATTGGAGGGGGGCTCCCCACCCTCCAGAACATTTACAACAAGCGTTGCAAGGGCAAGGCTAAGAGAATCATTAAAGACTCCAGTCACCCGAACAACTGCCTCTTTGAACTGCTGCGGTCAGGCAAGCGATACCGGAGTCTCAAGGCGAGCACAGAAAGACTCAGAAGAAGCTTCTATCCCCAGGCCATCAGGCTGCTAAACGAACAATGAACACTACACAACAACAACCACCAAACGCACATAGCACACACATCCACACGCACACACTCACTTTAAACAAACACACTGTAGCACCCACTCCACACACTTTATAGCACACACCCACTTTAAACAAACACACTGTAGCACCCACTCCCCACACTTTATATTTATTGATGAAGGATTGCACTACAACTCGTACACCTTACTGTAAATTGTACCTAAATTGTACCTCATCCCATTTCTGCTTTGCACTATATAGTACTGTACATTAGTACACTGCATAGTATTGTATATTATATGGTAACTCAGAACATTGTACATATGTCTATACCGAACACTGTGACCTCATTTTCTTCTTCTAAATTACATGCTATACTATGTTATTTGATACTATCTTGTCTAGCACAGTCTCTGGAGCGTAACAGTAAGAAGCATTTTGTATGAAAGTATTCTGTACTTCTGTATGACAACTATTAAAGAAACTTGAAACTTGATGATTAGCAACAACAGGGGTCCCGTCTCCACCAATCACATGCGGCTCCCTTTGTGTGTGTGTGAGAGCAAGAGAGAGAGAGAGATAGTTCTCCAACTTGTGTGAGTTGCAGTGATCTCCTGGTTGTTCCCCATCTAGGTTATCTAACTATTGCGCTGCTGCAACTAGAAACACTGGCCTGGCCTGCTTATAAGTTCAAAAATATTATTTTTTGATTATTATTATATATTTTCTTGAAATCATCTGGCGACCCCCCCGTGGCGGCTCGCGACCCCCACTTTGGGAACCCCTGCTTTAACACGCTCCCGGCCAACCACGTATATATATATATATATATACGTTATTGGGAGCCAGCAGTTGACGGCCAAAAACGTATATATACGTTTTTAACTCGTTTTCCCTTTTAATACCCTATTCAATGTCAGGGAGCTGTATTTTGCCTGTAAAAGGCATACCGGGACTCCGAAGGTGCAGTACCGGACAGATCCTGCTAGTAGCGCTGTATCGAGAATGCAGTAACCCCTGTTCCAGACCGGGTGCCACACTGAAAATGCTCTGGACGCCCGTTTCTACTAACCTGAACCTAGTGCTTCACCCAATCGCATTTAATAGTTTTCGGGACCCCCGATTCATTATGCTGTGGTGGGTTATGTCGTCGACCAAATGGACATACGATCTACCAGATGGCGATCAAATAATTGGAATATTCTTTTTGGAATCCCACCGGCCACAGGTAAGAACAATTTGTCGAGGGGAGCTCCCGTAGCTCACCGCATATCTCTGCGCTATTTCTGCGTCGGGAAAAAACCGTGCTCGTCATGGATCTGGGGGACACGAGTTCGATTCCCGGACCCGCCGTCATTTCTCAGAATGTCTTCCCCTGCTCTACATCCCATTTTCAACCTGTTTCTGTCTGTCATGCTTGACCAGAAAAGCAATAAACGCAAAAAAAAAAAGTAAAAAAAAAAAAAAGATAACAATTTGTCGTAAATTTCAGCTTGATCGTGCAAGTATTTCATAGCCATCCCCCCAACACTCATATTCACCATGGTATAAAACGGGAACGTATGGATGGAAAAATTCTTTCTTTTTTGCATCTTGAACGGAAGGTTCTTACTGTCAAATTACCATGATATTGTATCCATAGCTATAATATAAAATATAAATTTAGCTCTACAAACAACGTGACGCACAGTGAAAGTGTGTAATGGAAAGCTGGCCCAGCTATAGCTAGATGGGGAATTCCAATGGCCGTGAATGTGTTAATATTCATAACATCACAAAACGTTTGGTGGTTGATATCCTAATCCAGGGTTTTCCCCAGGATTTTCAAACAAGATGGTGCTGATTTGCAATTATGGGGTGGTCCTGAGGGAGGCTGTGCCCCCCGTCCGGGTGGCAAAAAATGTGCAATAAAAAAATCCATTTGCTGTCATTTCCTTCAACTTAAAAACTAATTTTCAATAAAATGGCAAACACAAGGGTACGTTCCAAACACGTTATATAAGTACAGTGTATAAGGTTGCAAAATGTAATGTTGAACACGAAAATATAGGCATGCATGCAGTGCACACACCAGGGTTTCCGTTAGAAAAAATTGTTGCCGGCCTCAGTGTCCGGTAGATTTCAATCTACCGGTCAAATGAGAGAAATTCCGGTCAGAGTTTATTGAGCTTAAAAACAATTGATAGGCAAAAGAATGACAACAAAACAAAAGAATGACATCCTCAAGGCATGTAGATTTATAATATTTTAACTTAAAACTAGGCTACTTTTGCGTATACAGTCATTATATTCCAAATAAAATAAGTCCCGAGACTCCGTGCTGCTGCCGACTTTAAATCAAATAGGTGTCTGTGGGCAGTCGCCCAACATTAATAAACAGCAGTCTGTTATAATCAAATTTTTATGAGCTAACGAATTCCGTTATATTGGACATTTGTATTAATTATATCAAGCGAAGAACTGAGAAATTTGGCAGAGAGAGACGGCAACATTATCGTGGGTTTGCGTGATGACTCTCCACCTCCCAACGACTTATTTACGAGAGTATGTCGCTGCAGAGCAGCAGATTCAGCTGTTTTCAGGCTCTATCTGGGGACCGCTCAGCAGCGCTCCCCACCCAACAGCTGAATTGCCAATGGCTGAATTGGAGTACTGCACTGTGCCGGCACTGCTGGTGTGCAGCTCCGGCTCTGCAGCTGCACATGCACTCGCAAACCCAGCACTAAGCTCTCGCTGACAACGTCGTTGTCATTATTAGAAGCAACGATGAAACAAATGTAATGATTGTTTCGTTCATCGCATAGGCTATTTAATTTTAGCCTATTTTAATACAATTCAAATAATCAAATTGTGCTTAGAGGGAATTATTTTCACCGGACATTATGACCGGAGAGATTAAATATGTCGGACTTCAACAGATTTTGCCGGTCAAATACCGGTAATTACCGGCTAACGGAAACGCTGGCACACACACACACACACGCACAGTGGAACAGAGGACCAAGTAATCGCGTATTAAACAATGATGCGTCTGTTTATACACTGGCTCCAAGCTTTATTTAAATTTAAAACACAGGGTGGTGCTGGCCCGTTGTCACAGTGGCTCTGTGTTTAGGGAAAGCCCTGTAATCTGTTTAAATTATTCATCAACAGCTACATGCGCACCAGGGTTTCCGCTAGAACACATTGGTGCCAGTCCACATGGTCCTGGAAGATTTCAATGTCCCAGTTAACACATTCCCCGCCAACAACGAGTTTACTCGTTATTGGGCGCCAATTGTTGAACACCAACAGCGAGTATACTCGTTATTTGATCGTTTTTCCTTTTATTCAATATTTGTATTCATTATTCATCCAGGGACCTTTGTGTTACCATAGGGAATGAGTCGCCAAAGTGCAATACCGGCCGCATCCAGCTAGACGGCGGTATCGAGCACCCTTTCAGGGCTCGAAATTAACTTTAGCTCAATAATATATTACATCCTCAATTTTATAATCTATATTACTGCACAAACATGGCTACCTTTTCATCAATTAAAACAAGCAGTCAGATAAATTAACTTTTATTTAGAAAGTTCTTAAATCAGAATGTCAAAATAAATGTCTTTACTGGTGTTGTATGATACAGATACTAGAAAGGTATCTCGATACCCAGCTGTTAAAAACGGTTCAATACTCCATTTTATTAGTATCAATACTTTTAGAATAGCCTGATGCTTTATTTTCTATGAGTTGAGTGGATGCATGACCAGAGCACTGGCTTTAACACATTGGGTGCCACGCCCCTTCCGGGAAGTGCATCTGGCCTTGCCGTCCATTAACCCCATGTAAACGCTCACCTTGTTTGTAGAGCTAAACCTATATTTTATATAGTGATGCACCGATGTGAAAATTGTGGCCGATACCGATATTAATATTGATGTTCTGGCTGATACCGATATTTACCGATGTCGATATCTCTGTATAGAAAACACTTTTTTATGATAATCAAATAAAGAGCTATTTTCCAAAACGCATAATTTTTTTTACTTTTGTAACTTATTTTCAGAAATGACTGATATTTTGAAACTATTTAAGGCCAAAACATGTAAAAAATGTTATATATATATATATATTTTCTTTTTTTATTGGCCCATATCGGCCCTATATCTTATATCGGCGGCCGATATATCGTGCATCACTAATTTTATATTATAGCTATGGGTCTAATAACACCGTCGATTGTCAGTGAGTTGCTTCTGGTCAATGTGCAACTGTACATTTCTGTTTTATACCATTTTGAATATGAATATAGTTTGGGTGCTTCTGAGTAATTCCGGGAAAAAGACGCGAAAATAGCGTTTTAGTGGAATCCACTTATCACGTTGTAATTTTTCGCCTGATTATCGAATCTTCCTGAAATCAACGCTAGATTATCATTATTATGTCTCCTCGCGCATACATGAAATGGGCCCTGGAGCGCGGCGCTCCCCTTCCCTCCTGCACCCAACGGTAAACAGCCACACACAGCACACACAGACAGCTTCAATCGCGGGCAGGGGAAATATCAGATCAACGCAAGATTGGATATATAGAGTCCTTACCTGGGCCCTCATTTATCAATTTTCCTTAGAAAATGTTCTATTTCCATACTTAAGCACAGAATTTAGAATGTGTGCACGCAAAAAAAAAACTGGATTTATCACACGTGCGTACACAGGTCCTACGCACACCTGTCATGATAAATATCACCTTGCTCTATACGCTGAGGCTCGTGCACACTTTCACGTATTTGCATACCAGAACCGCCCGATTAACCATATACGGTAATGGAACACCCCCATGAAATGTGGAAAAATTTACTAACCCGAGCGAACTCTGAGAGACTTCACTGAGAGCGAGATTGATCACCGAGGTCCAACCAACAAATTTAACGTATAATCTTCGGTGCGCCGGGAGCCAAGGATGTTGACTGACCCAGTCCTGCTACAGAACCAGCACATTGACAGAAATAAATGACAAGATGACCCGACATTAAGCACTGTAATGACTGAAATTAAATCAATTTCAGCAGGCCAACTCTGCGCTCTACAATGCCTATTATGTGCGCTCGTCATGAGCCCGTGGTACTTCTGGTCAGTCATTATGGCTTCAGTCAGTGGATAACCCTGATCTGCATTGTGATGTTTTAGATACCCCAGTAATAACATTACAATTGAATTAAATACAATTAGGCCTGAATGAGACTCCGGCCACCGGCACATTATCAGCCAAAATGCGCATCGCGGATTATCTGTACATTGACCGAGTGGAATCCCGTTCACATTACTGGATTTGTTTATTGATGGAGCAAACTGAGAGATTGTTCACAGAGGCGCTGCCGAACCAAGATATAATATGATGTGTATAATATAATGTGTGTAGAGGCATATGATACAATCTATTTTGTTGTTGGTATTGGGTAGCCTATATGAATTACATATAATAGCAGCCAGCCTACATTATGCAACAGTAATTTGCGCATATATAATAACACACAGCCCTGCGAAGCCTGCATACAGTAAACTAACTTGATCATTAATCTAGCTGTTGTATCTTTACGCTTATGAAAACATTAAATAATATGTATAGGCTATAGGCCGTCGCTTTAGCCTATATTCTCAAATGGCTATCCGAGTCCTCGATATCCTCACGGACGGACCAGTATACCTTTATATCATATCATATTCATATTCATATCATAGTTTACTCTTATCAGCCTACCAGCATGTAATACGTTCTTTGTTAGAATTCAACTCGTTATTATTTTGCGCATAGATTGCAGAAATACGGGAACGTTTTGATTTAGGCTTTGACATTGTAAAACTAAATAAGTGAACTTCTGTAAGCAGAATACAAGTCATGATATCACCCACACGATATATACTCTGTGTCCAGAGCATGTATGCTTTTCATTCATTTAAGACACATTTATTGCAAGGGTTTTGTCTACACATACACTCAACAAATAACCTCAGTCTATTCTCGTTGCAATGCGTTTTTTATTCTCTCTTATAGGAAGGGTGAAGAACACTATATCGTGGGTGTTCATATGACTTGTATTCTGCTTACAGCTTCGGGGTTCCACTTATTACGTTTAACAATGGCAAAGCCTTTTAAATATAATCAAAACGTTCCCGTATTTCTGCAATATATGCGCAAAATAATAACGAGTTGAGTTACGCGGAGCGCAGTCAGTGCTTATTTCCTTGTTGTAATAATATATTCTACCACCGGCGTCAACTACGCATGGTCCGACCTGTGCTTAAATATACGCACAAAGTCAAGCACAAGTTCAAATTGATAAATCCCACACTTTGCTTAGAAATTATCGTACGCACGGGTTACGCACATATCTGTGCGTACGTCAGGTTGATAAATGAGGGCCCTGGTCTCTGATGTAATGCAAAAAAAAGAATCCAATTATCTGATCGCCATTCCAGTTATCCACACCGATCCTGTCTCTGACGTTATTGGGCATTGCACATGAACGGGTGGGCGGGGTCCGTTGTCCAAGCCATCCCTACAAGCGCGTGTTTTGCCAGAGTGTTTAGGACCCGCCCCCACGCCGCAGCTCGGTAGATAAAATAAACTACATAATTTCGAATGGAGTGCAATAGCGGCCAAAGGCGTTAGAGGGAGGTATAAGACTGTCTGCCAGCTCAGACACATTCAGTACAGCATGCACAAGGTGCCCCGCTGAATTATGAATGGCAATAGCTAATAAAAGAAATACCGTGAGAAAAATGTAGATCTACGTTTCCGGCACTCAACCGTTGGGCGACGGAAACGTAGTTCTACGTTAACGGCACCCAAAGGGTTAATAATAATATATTTGATTTTTGGTCGCTTTATAGTTGTGGAGCAAATCCCAAAGCGCTACATTGTAAAAGAACATAAAAGCTAGTAAGAGAGTAAATAGATTAATAATCGATTATGTTCTGTCACTGCATCGACGCAGAATCATCCACATTGCGATGCATCTTAGAATCGAGAAATGTCCATCCACACCCCTAATGAACGTGCTCTTCATGTATTGCTGTCATTCACAGCGATGAACTCCAATTAGAACATTCTGGATGTCATGTTAAGTCACAGTTAACGTGAATAATTAACGTTACATTACCTCCACTCTGTCTGCACTCGTTGAGCAGCAGATTTCTTGAGGAAAAAAAGTATTTTGGTGCAGTCAGGATGGCTCTGTGTTTGGTTCCATGTAACACAACAGCTCGCCACAACTTATTTGTGTCAGTCTGTATAGTCTATGAGCGTTATGTGAAGTAGGTCTGCTATCTAGGAGGCTATTTCCTGAAATGACACAATTTGAAAATGTACAAACATGAACCATTGTTTTTATCTTTTTTTAGATAATGCTATGGTAGCTGTATTTCAAAGCAACACACATTTAGTGGTAACATTATTCCAGTCCATAGAATCCTTGTTTGTTTTCCTGGTTCAAACACACACACACACACACACACACACACAACACACAACACACATCACACACATCTTACGAATCCAGCTGGTACACATTAGGGTTGGGTACCTTTCACATTTGAACTGATACGGTACCGGTACCTGTGAATCGATACCGGTACCCAACGGTACATTTTTTCGGTACTTTAGTCTCTAAAAATGTAATCTACCTACCTCAGTCGTAAAAAAAAATCCGACCATTTTCGGCTTGCCATTACCCCGACAGTCGGGGGCCCGACTGCTTTGTTGTTGAATCAAGTCAAATCCTAGGTAAGCGTATATTTTGCATGTGAACGTTGACATGAAAAGAACAAAGGTTAAAACAAATAAAAGTGTAAAAAAAAATATATATATATACAGTATATATATTTACTTTTTATTTTTATTTTTTGGTATCTCACGTGAATCGATACTCGGTAGTACCGACGTGTTTCGGTAAGTACCTTTAAAAGTACAGAATTCGGTACCCATCCCTAGTACACATGCACACACACGCCTCAAGGGGTTTCAGATCGAGACTTCTGTTTGAGCTAGATTTCTATTTCAGTGGCAAAAACAAGCACTTTTAGTGGCCATACATAAGATATTCCTTTATTGATCCCCTTGGGGAAATTTGGGCGTCATAGCAGCATAGGGGAGGGGAGGTACAAGTATGGGCAGGGTAATAGTAGAAAGACATAAATATAGGCAATAACATTAGATATGAATATAGAAGGGCGGCTAAGTGGCGCAGTGGGCAAGGCGCTCGCCACTAACGCAGGAGATGCTGGGTTCGAGCCCAGCTCTCTGCGTTGCTTCCGGCTTGGCTGGTCGTTCATACTAATACAATTGGCAGTATTAGGGGGTTGGAAAACCGGTGGGTGGGGATCGGACGTTGTGGACAGCGACTCCTACAGGTCGGTTGGTGCGCCTGTACAGCAGAATCAGGAAGTATCGGGGGCAGCGTGAGCCTCCCACACGTTACTCCTCACCACTGAGAGATCGCGCTGTGCAGGTGAAAAGATGCGACGGCTGCCTCCTCGTGTACCGGCGGGGACACGTGATGCAAGGCTTCGTCCACATTGCAGCCGACCAGTGGGAGGCATGGTCTAACAACGTTCGAGACAGGGGAGGGTAGAATTGGATAATACGAAATTGGGATGGGAGAAAAATAGAAAATGGGGAGAAAAAGTAGATACAAAAAAATATATATGAATATAGAAATATGAGAAAAATAAACCCTGTAAACAAAAGTGCAGATGAGTATCTGTATGCCCTATCGGTTATATTATACGTTACAATTAATATAGGTGAACGGTAAACGGTATACACAAGGTGCAGTATAGTGTAAACAATATAATTAACTCTGAATATAAAAATATAAAACTTAAGTATTTTGCACAGGTATTACATTTGGAGGACAGCTAGGCTGTCGGGAGATTAAATAATATTGAATATATGAAATGTTTTTGTATTCAAGTCATTGTTTTTTGCGGGGCTACCGTCACGCCCCCTCCTTAACACTTTCCGTGCCAGCAGGGCGAGCCAAAAATAGCGCTTGAGTGCCAACAATTCAATTCAATGAGAAAGCGATCACATTGTCGAAACGGATTGTTTCTTAATCGGTTCATTTCCGTTTTATACCATTTTGAAAAACGCTAGTTTTTTTAAACTTTCCGAAAAAAATTTAAGATTCTGCAGGAATCGCGCTTTACTGGAATACACAAAACACATTGTCATTTTTCGGCCTATTTATGAATAGTTTTCAAATAAACGCTAGATTATCGATAGTATGTGTACTTATGCACGCTATAGAAGCGGGCTGAAAAATCGATTATCTTATTTCCTGATCAGCACACACACTCACAGCCACACACACATATGGGACACGCTGATATATAGGTGAAAAGAGCTCTGATTATCCCAAGACTGGTAAAATAGATTCCTTACCTCAGATCAGATGTTCTCCAAAAAGATTATTCTAATTCCTGATCGCCATTCCAAATATCGATCACGTTTATTGATTCCACGCTGTTCTGATGGTGGGCAATTAATGGGATCTGCTCGGATTACATGCCTGACAAGTAAAATGTGGAATCCGGACTCTTTTTTCCCCCATCCATTTCATTCAGTCCAATCCAATGGGGTGCAATACCATCTGGAGAGACGATAGGGGGCGGTATTTTCCCTGAGCTCAGACAGATCCCCACTGGTAACGTGAAGCTAGATTGATGAAAAATGTATGGAAATTGATAATAAAGAAAATAACGATTAACACTTTGATCGCCATGGTTACATTCATAATTTACCATCCCTAGCCAGCTCTATTTGTCTATGGAGAAGTTCCCCTTCTTTGCAGGGCTATAACTTTTTAAATTCTATTGCTAAATTGACATTATTATGGCCCATTCAATAATAATAATAATAATAACTTTATTTGTATAGCACTTTTCATACAGAGGTTGCAGTTCAAAGTGCTTCACAACAGTAAAAAATACAGGCATAAGCGAGCATAAAAAGATAGACGGGTAGAATCACAGTGTTTCACATTAGGATCTAGCATCCCAATAGGCTCTCCGCTTACAGTTTTCAGTAACACAAATAGTAAAAATAGTTTAAAATGATTCAGTTTAAAAATAGTCAAAAAATTATAAAATAGAACGGACATAAAAAATACAGGCATGAGCGAGCATAGCAAGATATGGCAAATCACAGTGTTTCACATTAGGATCTAGCATCCTAATAGGCTCTCTATTCAGTAATACTCCTGTAGTTCATGAACAAATAATCACAGTGTTTCACATTTGGATCTAGCAAATAATAAGAATAAAATGATTCAGTTTAAAAATAGTCATAAATAATCCTGTATGCATCGTTGTTTAGTGTGTATGTGTGTTTATTGTGTTGTGTGTGTGTGTGTGTGGTTGTACTTCAGCTACTACTACTCTACAACTACCACTCCAGGACACAGTTAACCTAGATCTACTCCAGGACACAGTTAACCTAGATCTACAACTACAACGCTACTCTACAACTACCACTCCAGGACACAGTTAACCTAGATCTACTACTACTACAGCTACTACTACTCTACAACTACTACTCCAGGACACAGTTAACCTAGATCTACTACTACTCTACAACTACTACTCCAGGACACAGTTAACCTAGATCTACCAGGACACAGTTAACCTAGATCTACAACTACAACGCTACAACTACTACTACTCTACTCCAGGACACAGTTAACCTAGATCTACTCTACAACTACCACTCCAGGACACAGTTAACCTAGATCTACTACTACTCTACCAGGACACAGTTAACCTAGATCTACAACTACAACGCTACTACAACTCGGTGTGTGTGTGTCTGTGTGTGACTGTGTGTGTGTGTGTGTGTGTGTGTGTGTGTATGTCGGTGTGTGTGTGTGTCTGTGTGTGTGTGTATGTGTGTATGTCGGTGTGTGTGTGTGTTTGTGTGTGATTGTGTGTGTGTGTGTGTGTGACTGTGTGTGTGTGACTGTGTGTGTGTGCGTCACAACCCGCAGTGTTTCACATTTGGATCTAGCAATAAATAAGAATAGTTTAAAATGATTCAGTTTAAAAATAGTCATCAGTAAGAAGTAAAAAGTGCAATAACCGACACATGAATTTGATAGGCAGTGTAAAAGAGTAGGCAGGGTAAGAATAAATACAAGTTGTGTCAGGATATCCCTGATGTTTCCTCTTGCCACTAGGTGGTAGCAGATATCTATCAGTGAAATGCCTGAGCAAAGAGATAGGTTTTAAGCTGTCTTTTAAAGATGTCTAGCGAGTTGGCTTCCCTGATGTTTTGGGGTAGTTTGTTCCATAGTTTTGGGGCATAGTTGATAAAGGCTGCATTACCGATCCTCTTTTGACTGCTTCTGGGAGCCTCTAGTAGTCCAGCAGCTGATGATCGCAGTGTTCTTGCTGGTGTGTAATTTATTAGAGTGTTGGCGATGTAGCTAGGTCCCTGTCCATTTAGAGCTTTGTATGTAAGGAGAAGGACCTTAAAGTCAATTCTAAATGTTACAGGAAGCCAGTGTAAAGCGGCTAGGACTGGACTAATGTGCTCTCTCCTTTTGGTTCTAGTTAGCAGTCGGGCTGCAGAGTTTTGGATTAGCTGAAGCCTCTCTGTGGTTTTCTTAGGGAGACCTGTGAAAAGTGCATTACAGTAGTCTAACCGGCTAGATATGAATGCATGAATTAGCTTCTCAGCATCGTTCTGATTAATAAATGGTCGTACTTTTGCTATATTTCTGAGATGGAAGAACGATGTTTTCGTCACTTTGCTAATATGAGAATTGAAGTTCAGTTCTGAATCTATGATAACCCCAAGACTAGTGACCTCAGATTTGATCCAAGGGGTTAGTCCCCCCAGGTTCTTTATTAATGTTTCTTTTTTAGTTTTGGAGCCGATAATTAGAATTTCAGTTTTGTTCTCGTTTAGTTTCAGGAAGTTCTTACTCATCCATTTATTTATTGACAGTAAGCAGTCTGTAATGGAGCTAATCGCTGTATCATTTGGTTCAGCAGATATGTACAGTTGTGTATCATCCGCATAGCTATGGAAATCTACATTATGTTCTCTGATGATATCACCCAGCGGTAACATGTAAAGGGAGAAGAGTAAAGGACCTAAGCAACTCCCTTGTGCAACTCCATAGTTGTTGTCGTATATATCAGACATGTGATCTCCTAGTTTAACATAGAATTTCCTCCCTCTGATGTATGTTTTAAACCAGCCCAGCACATGGTCTGAGAAACCGACATGGTTTTCAAGACGATCGATTAGAATATCGTGATCGATTGTATCAAATGCTGCACTGAGATCCAACAGGATAAGGATGGAGATCTTATTCTCGTCAGAGTTTAGTCTGAGGTCACTGATTATTTTGGTGAGGGCAGTTTCAGTGCTGTGATATTTTCTGAATCCTGACTGAAATTCTTCTAAGATGTTGTTTTCTTCAAGAAAGGAATTTATTTGAACTGAAACTATCTTTTCAAGTACTTTACTAATGAATGGTAGGTTGGATATTGGACGATAATTTGCCATTTCATTACTATCCAAGTTAGGTTTTTTTAGTAATGGCTTTACAACTGCTGTTTTAAAGGCATCCGGGAAAATACCAGTCCTAAGGGAAGTGTTTATGATATCTAGCACAGGGCTTGAAACACTATTAAATACCCGTTTGAAGAAAGCTGTAGGTATAGGGTCAATGTCTGAGGTGGAGGAGTTACATTCTGAGACAGTTTTGCAGAGTACATCTAATGTGATGCATGTGAAACTTCTCATGGTTACATTGCACGGTTTGCCGCAATCAACTTTATTTCCATCATGAGTAATGCTGGCCCTGATCAAGGTTATTTTGTTGTTAAAGAATAGTGCAAGTTCTTCACACTTAACCGTTGATGACTGAGGAGGTGTAGGGGCAGTGTTGAGTAGTACATTAATAGTGGAAAAGAGGATTCTGGAGTTTCCAGCATTTTCTGTAATGATTTTAGAGAAGTAATCTTTCCTTGCTAAGCGGATGGTTTTATTATAAGCAGTTAAAGCATCTTTGTATATATCACAGCATATGGTGGTTTTTGTTTTTCTCCATTTTCGCTCCGCTGCACGACATTTCCTTTTTTCTTTGTTGACCGTATTATAGTTTAATGTCCTATATCCATTGTTCAGGGTGTAGCAACGATATACTTTTTCATTCACATATTCATACTAAAATATGGTCTAAAGTATAAGTATGTTTTTATCGTTTTCTGCAGCTTTCTTCAGAACTTGATTTATAGCCCCAAATGCATTATATTGATGATCAAATACAGTTTGGTAGCGATCGGTGCGAGATAAAAAATTTCAACTGGAGGTACTTCTAGAAGTTACTACGTATCATCTGATATTGACCGGATGGGCGAGGGGGCGTTTATAATTCCGTGGGCAACGTTATACCATTCATCTAGTGTGGGTCATATGATCATCAGATCAGTTAGTATAGAATACGTTAGAAAATAACGTTGAAACTCACCGTATCTTCCTCGCGCCGTTGGACGATCAGCGTGGAGTAGACAGTTTTCGATTATGGGATGTTGATCCTGATGAACCATTTCCAGGTTGTATAATACTATGTAAGTCCAAATAACGTTGTTTATTGAGTTAGGGCGAGTGATTGATTATCCAGTGTGTTGAGATAGAGTCCTGCTAATGATCGCGAGTGCCCGGACGATTTATGGATGAGCACTTCCTGTTTGACGAGTCACTTCCTGTTGGCAATCTCCCGATCGGCCACCAGATGGCGCTCTTGAACCGCTAGAGAGTTGAGTGGAGATCAGCAGTATATCTCAGGACCCCGTAGGAGAAATATGATTTCGATCACAGATTTTTGAAATATTGACATCAAAGACGAGTTACGGCGTCTTCGGCAGAATGAGCATGGCTAGGAATGACGTCTAAACACGTCATCGGCGATTAAAGTGTTAAAAACGAGATTTCTCGTCGGTTGGCACTCAACGCATGGCATGAATTAATGAGATTTCTCGTGGCTGGCACTCGTGTTAAGGATGGGGTTCCACCACATTATCTAAAAAGAAAGAAAAATATATACAGTATATATTTTACAATCCAAATTGATTGTGATTCAATAACCACCTGTAACTAGCCACCAAATGTTTTCCTAGTCAACATGTTTAAATCTTGTCCCCTATACAAGCATCCCAGGAAACGTGCAAAATCACAAGATTTCCCACATTTACCATAACATATGCATGTATATCTTCCTAAAGTTTTTTTATTATTATTATTATTATTATTATTATTATTATTATTATTATTATTATTATTATTATTATTATTATTATTATTATTATTATTATTATTATTATTATTATTATTATTATTATTATCTACCTTTTATATAGTCCACACAAAGTGAGTTCTGCAGTTGTTTTGTTGCCCTACCGGCCGTAGACCACACGGTGGCGCTGTTGAACATCTGTCCTGTCTCCACTCTGTGTCTGTGTCAGGGTTGGGATTTCAGATGGGGACGCTATTGACCAGAGGGGGCGCTAGAGCAGTACTGTTAACACTATCACCTTAGAGACCCATACGGTTTCCCTCCCACACACACACACGCTCTCGCGCACACACACACACACACACACACACACACACACACCACACACAAAAACAACACACAGGACTATGGAGACATGCTGTACTCTCTAGAGGGAATTCTGAAGCAGAGCAGAGAAATGTTCAACATCTGGGACTTGCCTCTGTGTCACAACACTAGAAGTTACACACTAGTATAGAACCCTTGTGTGAGATATTACTAGATATCACTCCTTTGGTATTCACCTCTTATTCAACTCAAAGGAGGATAGAGAGGCTATTAGGTGTGATATTTCTCTCACGTTTGCATTAACAGTTGCTCACCTTTGCTCAGCATGGAGTCACGTGTTGCATGTCCTGTGATTTCCTGGGCAGCCCCATGACCTACAGATGGAGGCAGGAAGGATTCACGTTTCATTGTCTGATCTGAGGAAGGGCTGACAAACCTACTCCTCGCCCGGTTGTTACTTTCCTTGTCTCAATTTTCACCTGAAAAGTACATCGTAAACCAAAATATGACCTCAAAATATTGCCAGTTTTCACTGGTTCCATTTTCTTTATCATAGCTCTGCTGTTAGATCTCCCTCAGCCCACTTCCCTGTCGCCTGACTTTGTTGTTATGACTCAAGAACGTGATCTGATGCTTAACACATTGGGAGCCGGGGGTTCTGCCCATCATTGTACCCAGTCTGCCACCGTTGAAAGCCTATGGAGATGTTTACCTTCTTTGCAGGGCTATAACTTTTTAAATTGTATTGCTATATTGACATTACTATGGCCCATTCAACATCGATTATCTATCGTTCAGGATGTGGGAACATTATATTTTTTCATTCATACATTGTTGTGTTAATACCGTCTAGAATATAAGTATGTTTTTAAGGTTTTCTGCTGTAATTCCAAAAACGAGAGTTATAGGCCCTGACGCATATGATAGATGATCGATTGGCGTTTCTTTCCTATACACGCTATATTAAAAAATTCAAATGTATATGATCTGTATACATTATGCTTCATCATGCGTGAAGGAAAGGGGGGGGGGGGTCGTTTATAATTCCTTGCGCCAGTAACGGCTTTATTTAGTATGGGTTGATATGTTGAGCAGATGGTTTGCAGTGAAATGAATAAACAATCGGGCTGAAAATAACGTTAGTGTCCTCTTACCGTTCGCTGATGAGACTGGAGGAAAAAGATCCCAATTATTTGACGCCGATCTCCTAGATCCATTTCCGGTTTGTATGGCGCAATAAACGCCGAAATCATATAGATTATTGCGTTTCTAAAGCGATCCAAATGCACTATAGTTTGTAACTCCCGACCATCCACCAGGCGGCGGTATTGAAGCGTTGCAATCTCATACAGGGTGCCGCTGCAGTCCGGAGGGAGGCTGGATGAATTATGAATGCCATGGCAAAAAAATTTAATATTGATCCCAAAAACTATTTACGCCGTTGTTGGCGTTCAACGCATGGCGGGCAAAAATGGCGTAAGTCGTTTTTGGCGACCAATGTGTTAACACTAGAGGTCTTCAGAATCCTAGCAGTATAAAGAGACATCCCGGGTACACAGTGGTCTCACTGAGGTCATTAACACATCTTGCGCCATTCACGTTGTACGACGTGTTTCAAGTTCATGCGAATTCTGCCAATCCACGGCGTACAACGTTATTGAGATCATATTTCATATTTTCGCCATGTTATTCATATTTCCCTCACGGAGCCTCGTCTGATGCAGTGGGACTCGGCACAACTCTGCAACGCTTCAATACTGCCACCTGGTGGATGATCGGCGAGTTGCCAAACCGGAAATGGCCGGTTGGATATCGGTGCGTCTCCTAAATACGTCCGGCCACTTGCATATCGTTGCGGGACTGTAGACACACGCCGTGCATATGGATCGCTGCCATAACTCAATAATCGACATGATTTGGGCTGTTATTATTATTATACAAACCGGAAATGGATCGACTCGATCCCCATCAAATAACTGGGATCTTTTTGCTCCAGTATCATCGCCCAACGGTAAGCGGAGGCTGATGTTACATTCAGCCTGCTTGTTTATTATTATCCATGCAAACTGCTCTGATCTATATATCACCCATACTACACAAAGCATTTAACGACGATCATGGAATTATAAACGCCCCCCCTCCGTTCATCCGTGCATGATCAGTCATAAGGTTTAGGATAATGTACAGTTGACATTTTTTATATAGCGTGGATCGGCAACAAACGGCATTTGATAATCTATATATGCATTTATGCCTATATCTCACGTTCTAGGAATTATTGCAGAAAACGATAAAAACATATTTATATTCTAGACGGTATTTTCGTATGAATGTGTGAATGAAAAAGTAAAACGTTCCTACATCCTGAACGATAGATAATCGATGTTGAATGGGCCATAGTAATGTCAATTTAGCAATACAATTAAAAAAGTTATAGCCATGCAAAGAAGGTGAACATCTCCATAGACTTACAGTGCTGGCAGAGAATGGTATAAGATGATCAAACTCCGTGGCAGTTAATGTGTTAAGCACTGGGAGACAAAGATATTAAGCACTGGGGGACACATAGTAAGCACTGGGAGACAAAGATATTAAGCACTGGGAGACAAATATATTAAGCACTGGGAGACAAATATATTAAGCACTGGTAGACAAATATATTAAGCACTGGTAGACAAAGATATTAAGCACTGGTAGACACAGATATTAAGCACTGGGGGACAAACATATTAAGCACTGGGAGACAAAGTTCTTCAGCACTGAGAGACAAAGTTCTTCAGCACTGGGAGAAATAGTTCTTCAGCACTGGGAGACAAAGTTATTCAGCACTGAGAGACAAAGTTCTTCAGCACTGAGAGACAAAGTTCTTCAGCACTGGGAGACAAAGTTATTCAGCACTGAGAGACAAAGTTCTTCAGCACTGAGAGACAAAGTTCTTCAGCACTGAGAGACAAAGTTCTTCAGCACTGGGAGACAAAGTTCTTCACCACTGGGAGACCGATATTACGCACTGGGGGACAAAGATATTAAGCACTGGGAGTGGGAGATGAGGTTATTCAGCACTGGGAGACAATGTTATTCAGGACAAGGTTATTCAGCACTGGAAGTAGAGCTGTCCCCAAGCCTGTTTTTGGGATTCGAACATTCGCCAGGGTTTTTCGAACGAACGTTCAAACCATAGTTTTTAATCATGCAAAAAAATCTGGTTCAGTACTGTCGAGTCTTAGCGCACATTTAAGCATATAACGTAGAGCATATGCACACATTGCTTCGTTAACACTTTGAGTGCCAGCAGGGGGCGCTATAATTAGCGCTTGAGTGCCAGCACTCTATTCAATGAGAGGGCGAGCACATTTGCAAACGCATAAACTATA
The DNA here is from genome assembly GCF_963971535.1 of Notolepis coatsorum. Lineage (NCBI taxonomy): Eukaryota > Metazoa > Chordata > Actinopteri > Aulopiformes > Paralepididae > Notolepis > Notolepis coatsorum. The sequence continues at coordinate 24,404,895 of NC_140177.1, read as the reverse complement.
TCTTAAATTATGGCTGTGTCTAATACGCCTGTCGCTTATCAATGACTTGTTTGCAGTCAACATTGTCGAAACGGATTGTTTTTTAATCTGTACATTTCTGTTTTATACCATTTTGAAAAACGCTCGTTTTTTTAAACTTGAAAAAATTGATTCTGCAGGAACCGCCCTTTAGTGGAATACACAAAACACGTTGTCATTTTTCGGCCTATTTATGAATCGCTTTCAAATAAACGCTAGATTATCGATCGTATATGTGTACTTATGCACGCTAGAGAAGCGGGCTGAAAAATCGATGATCCATTTCCTGATCAGCACACACACACACACACACACGCACACACACACATATGGCACACGCTGAGATATAGGTGAAAAAACTCCGATTATCCCAAGACTGGTAAAATAGATTCCTTACCTCATGGAATCTTTTTATTTTCCTTGAAAACGAGGGCTTTTCAAAATGCTATAAAACGAAAATGAACCGATAAAAAAACTATCCGCTTCGACAATGTTGACTGGAAAACGAGTCATTGATAAGCGACGGGCAGATTAGACACATAGCCATAATTTAAAACATAGATTAGGCGTTATTAACGCTAACATTGAAGTGGATGGTGGGCATTCAAGCACTAAATCGTGCACCCCCTGCTGGCACTGAAAGTGTTAACGTTAGCAAGCTAAAGGGCTGCGCTCTAACATTACATAGCTTAATTAACGTGCATAACATAACATTCCCGCTGGGAATGCATCAGCATCACTGCATACACTTGGTTTAATCCAACCGTCCGTTCGGAAACGTATTATGAAATAAGAGGAGTGAGTGCAAGTCATTCAACTCTTTTTTGACGGAAAAACCCTCCTCATCTCACTAGACTCTGTTGTTGTTGTTGTTGTTGTTGTTGTTGTTCGTTGTTGTGTTCGTGTGTGACTTTTGAATGATTGTAAACACAACATAGTACTGTGATATTCTGATATATATCACATTCTGATATATATTTTGTGTAAAATAAATTAAATAAAATTAAACAAATGTTTTAATTAATAAAAAAGCGGAGGTTCGAACCCATTCATTAAGATTCGAATGCCAACGTAACAAATGAAGGTCCGAATGTTCTAACGTTTGGGCTCAGCCCTAACTGGGAGACAGTTATTCAGCACTGGGAGACAAATATATTAAGCACTGGGAGATGAGGTTATTCAGCACTGGGAGACAAGGTTATTCAGCACTGGGAGAGTTATTAGCACTGGGAGTTATTCAGCACTGGGAGACAGTTATTCAAGACAAGGTTATTCAGCACTGGGAGACGAGGTTATTCAGCACTGGGAGACGAGGTTATTCAGCACTGGGAGACAGTTATTCAGCACTGGGAGACAGTTATTCAGCACTGGGAGACCAGGTTATTCAGCACTGGGATAGTTATTCAGCACTGGGAGACAGTTATTCAGCACTGGGAGACAGTTATTCAGCACTGGGAGACCAGGTTATTCAGCACTGGGAGACAGTTATTCAGCACTGGGAGACCAGGTTATTCAGCACTGGGAGACCAGGTTATTCAGCACTGGGAGACCAGGTTATTCAGCACTGGGAGACAGTTATTCAGCACTGGGAGACGAGGTTATTCAGCACTGGGAGACCATTATTCAGCACTGGGAGACCATTATTCAGCACTGGGAGACTATTATTCAGCACTGGGAGAGTTATTCAGCACTGTGAGACGAAGCTACTTCTTGGAATGCAATTTGTCTCCCAGTGGCAACAAGGAAACTTTGAGCGTATTTTGGACGTTTCCATGACAACACTGACCCATCCTGTTGGAATCGGGTCGGTGCAGAAAAATGCGTGAAATAATAGTAGGACACAGCTGAGTTTGCGATGGTAGATCGTATTAAATAAAAAAGTGAAAAAGGATAGACTACTCATATTCTCTTTTAACCCATACCTATATATTGAGACAAGTTTTGATACAACGTTTGACTTTGCGGCTCGACCTGAAAGTGAAAACCACCCAGAGTTTTTTTTTTCTCCTTGGGATATTTCCTTCAGTGACTTCTGGCCTTTGCTGCAAATCCATAGAAAAACACACCCACCTGACCACTTCTCACACACACAGTCGGTGGAACACACTATCCGCGTGTCGCTGACATGCTGTCATGAGCTCCACAACAAGCTCTTAAAACGCCAGCTTCAATATAACTCCAATTTGAACATTCGGGATGTCCATATTTGTCCTCTGATGGGCCATTAAAATTATATTAAGCTGTGAGGACATCATGCAGCCCACTCGGAAGCCAGGGGATTGGAGTCAGAATTAATTGAAATATATGATGGTAATTGAGGAGGTCTTGGCCGTATAAGAATGTCTGTGAATTGGACAGCTGAAAGAAAACGACTTCCTGTTCCTCCCTCCTTCAAATGCCCCCCGATCCTAACATGAGCAGATGCTCATAACCGAGGATGACAATATACATGATAATCCACTGATAATATTATATATTGCAATGCATATATAAAGAATATAGTTTATTAAGGCCTGCTAAGGATTGTAAGGCCCAACCCTTTATCAAAACCAAGTGCACCTTCAATTGGCAGTCTGTTTATTGTAGAAATTTTTCATTCTTAAGTTTGATTTGATCTTTTATTCATCTCGAACACAAAAACAAATCGCAGTAAAGACAAAATGTAAACGTAAACAAATGAGTCTTCATCCGTGGGAAAATAAACAAGGATGAGTTTGAGAAGAGGCAGAACGAAACACGGCTTATCTAGTCCTGCCCCTTTCTTACGAGATCATAACATTTAAAATAAAACCCTCTTACTACCTAAAATAAGGTTAAAAAGCGACCATTATCTTTTGGTTTTGAAGAAATGTAAACATTCCTTGAGAGCAACTCTCTATAGTTCCTCAGATCTGCGTTTGTTTATCAGTTATTTCTATTTCTGAACTGTGTTGTTATTGCTCGGTTTTGTTTTCACTTGTAGTCCTTTCCACAAAGCTGCCCCACAAACTGCAAAGCTTCTGGTGCTGCGGACAGTAGGATATTTTAAGTTTCCCCCTTAAACCATAACTTCCCTCTCTGCCCGTGATCATCTTTTTGTTAAGTTGAATAATAGAACTCATTAAAACGGTCACAACATGTATTTTGAAGCTCCAAAAAAATATACAATACAAAAAGAGTATTGTTTATAAACAATAGCTATGAGGCTTTATATATAATAACATACGATGTAACATGTTATTATGACAAAGCTCGTTTCCCATTGGCCAATCCTACTTCTCAAGGATCCGTAAGTACGTATATATATATACCCAAATTGATATGTTAAAAGAAAATTACACATGGCAGCATTACTTGTCATTCCTCGTCTGTCTTTGAAGTTTCAAGTTTTGTTTTATTTGTCACATATAAAGTACATTACAGTGAAATGATTGGTTCTGTATGAGCCTCCTGAGATTGTGCTTCATATGGTACGAAGTAAAAAGAATAAAGACCAAACACTATACAAAATATACAATATACAAAACAATAATAAAAAAAAATAATAAAGCCCGTCAAAAAAAATTATAAAATATTTCAATGAGTGAACTATTTGATGGCCAAAAGCTACAGAACCCTCACTAGAGAACCTCGAGAGCACTCGGCCGCAAGGCAGCCTATTCCCATGGAAGTGGCCCCCGGAGCGCCAGTGGCCCCTCCTCATTACAGGCCCCGGCTGACGGGCTCTCCGCCACTAATGCGGCACGCAACGCCGCTCTCTACGTGTGAGAAGAGGCCTCGGGCTTAATTAGACGCATGCAAATATCAAAGCATGAGAAAGTTCCTGTTAACTCCACCACTAAGTGTAGGGGTGCGCGCATATTAAGCGTGCATGATGCAAGTAACTACGTCTTGGGAATTTAACTAGGAAGAAATGTGTGCCAGTTGAAACTTAAACTCCTATTTCTGCAGGTAATTGAGGAAAATAAAGAATCCAACTAAAGTCCCAAATACCTTAACGCTGGTGGCTGTAGCGTCTACAAGCCTGATGACCCTTGACCGCAGGAGTACTCTGTACTTAGTAGGCTAGATACAGCTAGCATCTTAATTTCCCCCCCCCATCTCAATTTACAAGCCATAATGATATTTTGCGGAGGACGTCTTTTGATGCTGTTTCTGCTGACTGCGTAGAGCCACGGTCAAGCCGACTGCGTGTTTGGCCGCCCGGGGTTTCGAGAGAGAAACTGCTGCGCCTGCAGACTCTGTGATCCCATGTGTGTGTATATGTGTGTGGTGTGTGTGTGTATATGTGTGCGTTTGTCGTCATGTGTCTGTTGGCCATGGCGCTCTCTCCTCATGACCTCACTGCGTAGTGGAAGGTAATGACAAGGCGGCCTGCAGCGAGGCCTTACCAGACGCCTGCCAGCACCCCGGCCACAAATTCCTGCCCTGTCTGTACGGAGAGGGAGAGAGAGAGAGGTAGCGAAGTCGCCGTTTCTCCCACGGAGGGTCGGAGTTCACCATGCAATGGCCACCGGCGGTCCCCATACACACGCGTCACGGATCCTGCATTCTTGTGAAATGTATCTTACGGATTTGTGTTCATCTCTCTCTGCCTCATAGTTGATCTCCAGCGCTTTGGATGGTGGTAGTCTCCCTTAACGACGGGGAAGAAAGACTCAGGTTTTAAACTATACGAGTTCATATTTGTGTTGTTATTCTCTGCATTGCTTTTATTCTATTTTAGTCTATTTTATGCTCATTCTATGTCTATTCTACTGCCGTGAAGCACTTTGGGCTGTAGTTCTTGTATGAAAGGTTATTATTATAATTGTTATATTTATTGTAGATGATTATTCTCACCAAAAGATGCAGCGACGCACACAGTGATCTTTAAAAAGTGACTCCAGTAGAGCTGATTATTTCCAAACGTTTGTCAGCCAGTAATCTTACTGTAACAATGTATCGGGGGGGATAAACGGATGTCCAGTCCTCCCCAGACCCAGAGGTGTCGGCGTAGCTAGTAGTATACTCGTTTTCTTTGAATCTCTGATGTGTGGCAACACTTGTCTGATGAAATAGCAGTTGATGGCTTGTGAAAGTGGCATCTCGATTTGCTTACATGTGCATATATAAAAAAAATTTCTTCTCTGGCTTTTTAAAGCCACTAAGCGAGTACAGTTATGTAAATGTGAACCGTGTGTCCCTTGGAAGGCAGAGGCCCGATGTTCTGTGTGGAAGCTGCTTCCCTCTTCTCGGTGTGACTCAGATCACAACACTTCCTTAAAAGACGGCCATCACTCTTACTACTATTTGTAACTCTGTGGTTATCGGACTCGCTGCAGCGCACCTGTGTCGGATAACTGACCTGGGGTTGTGTATTAGAAATGTATTACGTATTATTATTATTTTTTTTTTATTGATCTTTTTCCCCCTCCATTTTTCCTCCGATTTTCTCCCATCCCAATGTTAGTCGTATGCCAATTCCCAATCCCCTTCCTGGTCGCTGCGCACTTACCCCCCACAGTCAGATCATCTGGGAGAGTGGAGGCTATCACGTGCTTCCTCCGACACACGTCATTGAGAGGGCGTAGCGTGTGGAAGGATCACACTATCCCACTCAAGTCCTATCCGCGCTTAGCAGGCGCCCCGACCGAACTGTAGGAGTCGCTGTTTACAACGACCCGGACCCACCCCGCCAGCTTCTCCCACCCTCTAATACTGCCAATTGTATTAGTGTGAACGGCCAGCCAAGCTGGTGACAACCCCGGAGCTGTGAGCTCCGGGGTTGGTGACGAACGCAATCTCCGCTACGCCACCTAACCGCCCTATTACGTATTATTATTAAGTATTATGTATTAGAAATGTTTTGACGTGCGGTGTACCTACTTACCTGCACATGGAGAGTTTTCCCTTTCGCAAAAGTCCATGCATTGTGTCGAAAAGCTAACACCGCTGTGGTGGAACCAGACTCATCAATTATGTTTGTAGACGGATCTTCATGATCAACATAGGTTTAATATAGTGAAACGCATAGTACAAAGTACATGTAGGTTAAATGAGCTTTGGCTAAGAGGAGTGCTCTCGTCCTGGCCACCTGGGAGAACACTGAGGTGGAGAAGGATAGCGATTATGGGGGGGGGTTGATGACATTGGCTCTCTAGGTGTGAGATTCAAGCTATCGTCTTAGGCCAACCCCAAAAGGATTCCCCCACACTGCCTTGTGTATTTTGAATAGTTGCTTGCACATAAATAATATTAAAGTTCAAGTTATGAATCCATAAAAGATGAACTAGGTGAACCATCAACAATTTGCGTGTGTGAAGGGAAAGTGTTCCTATATCGTCTTTGTAACTACATTAGAGGCAACAAGTTAATAGAAACGCTTTATTCTAAACATGTGCAATCTGTAAATAATAGTACCGGTAATTAATAGTAATAATGAACTGTTAGTAGTCATTTGTTGAAATGTATCAACAGTAATGATTATTACTAACATGCCTACATAATCACGGTGGTTAAAAAGGTGTAAAGTCACTAATCAAGACATCAAAGGGGTAATAGCGGGGCAGGTGGAACATAAACTATTTTTATATGCGGATGATATCTTATTGGTATCCAGCAATCCCCAAACAGCAGCTGGGGTCATTGGAACTGTTATCGAGTCCTTCTCCGAAATATCTGGATACACAATCAACTGGAGCAAGTCAGAAGCAATGCCTCTCTCTAAGTGCTGTCCCCCTGCTATTAGGAGGGGATGGCAGTACAGGTGGATGCCGTCAGGGTTGATATACCTAGGAATAAAGCTGATCCCAGGTCTGAAAGAGATAGTGCAAGCCAATATTGCCCCTATAATCGAACACGTTAGTGCTCTGACCCAGAATTGGGCCAAGATGAATATGTCCCTCCTTGGGAAGATAAACTTAGTAAAAATGATATTGGCTCCCAAATTTAATTATATCCTATATATGCTGCCGCTGACTCTCCCGACTCAGTTACTCGAACAGTATGACAAAGTCATTAATGTATATTTGTGGGGGGGCAAAAGGCCGCTATTTGGACGGGCCAAAATGTATTCAGCAAAGGAAAATGGCGGCTTATCCCTGCCTAAGCTAGACTGGTATCACTATGCGTTCTCACTCTCCCAGCTCTCCAAATTGAATCACTCGACTGAGGAGGCACCTGCTTGGGTCAAGATGGAGGAGGAAATGGTATATCCCTCATCTCTGGAATCCTTCCTGACACAATCAGACAGACCTATACCTTTTAAGAACCCTCTAATGGCGTTTGCCAGGGAAACTTGGAATCAGTCGCACAGGCTGACTGGTGATAGCCCATATCTAACTACCTAACTAACTAAGAGCCTCTATATGGTATAATAAAAAATGTAAGATTGGTAAGAAATACATGTACTAGGTGATATAGCCGGGGAAGATGGGGTATTACTTTTTGAGGATATTAGAGAGGACTTTGGTATAGATAAAAAACTTCTATAAATTCCTACAGATTAGACATTGTATATCGTCATCAATGGGAGGGCCAAAATGTGGCCAGATTACTGCAATTCAAGAAATATTTTATAAAGGATGGCGTAGGAAAGGCGGTGCGTCAAGATTCTATGATGTTATAAGAGAACACAATGCACCCAAGTTGGCGGGTCTGAGGTTGAGCTGGGAGAACGATGTACGTGAGGATATTACTGAGGAAATATGGGAGAAGCTGGTGTCCAAATGGGGTAAATTCTCTAGGGAGGCACAATCACAACTTATCTTTTACAACGTTTTAAACAGAAGCTATTGGACGCCTAGTAAACTGGCCAGACTAAAATTAAGGGACGGTGACATCTGCTGGAGATGTGAGAAGGAGACAGGCACTTTACTACATATGTTATACGAATGTGAGAAAGTCCGGAAAATGTGGGATCAAATTGTGATATTCCTAAGTAAAGTTCTGAATGTAAAGGTAAATAACTCCCCAATGGCATGTGTGTTGGGTATAGTACCGAAAGGGATTAAACTGCCTAAATACCGGGGAATGTGGTATATAATGGCCATGATATCAGGATGTAGAATTGCATTACGACATTGGAAAACACCCATTGATATTACTTTTAAAGAATGGATGGAACTAATGTTCCGGACAGCATCATATGAAAGGGTGACATATAGAGTCGCAGGGAGAGAGGATAACTTTGCTGAGGTATGGGACAGTTTTCTACACCTGACTGAACGGTCTGGGGACGAATGATTAAGGTGGGGTTACAGTGTTATCAAGGATGAATGTGAAAAAGGGGATCTGACCTGATGGTACCTATACTTTATATTGTATTATGTATGTATATGCATAGATTGTATGTCCGGATGGTGTATCTATGGAATGGCCACTTTCTCTATCACACTCTCACATGCGCATATTTACGCATGTCTAGGACACACATACTCGTATGTGTACATAACAGAATTACACACACTCATATGCACAAGGCTGAGATATACATGCCAGAGGCACACATACATGCACATACTCACTTGTAGGAAACAGGCATGCACACACATACTTATACACATAGTTGAAGCATAAGCTCTCACTTACACATATAGGGGATATACACATACATAGGGGACACACACATACATAGCTGAGACGCACATGCATATACATGCCTGAGATACACACTCACACAGGGGGCAGAGACACACATGGATACGAGACACACACAAGAGGTAGGATTACAGTCACATACCTGAGAGATGCACACACACACACACGTATGAGACATACACACATACAGTACTTACGTGATACACGTACCCACATACACATATCTGAGACACACATTCATACATGCTCTCACGCACACCTACATATATCTGAGACGCATCCTCTCACGTGCAATATGGAGAAAGATGGCATCCCGATAGAAGATGCAGCACATACCTGATCGGTCTACATATAATGTATGTGCATCAGGGATATATATGCACAATGTATAGTAATGTTTTTTTTTTTTTTTGTAAGTGCTTTTTTAATTTCCATGTCAGTTGTTAATGTGTTTGTATGAGTCTCTTACATGTTTTGTATGTTGTTACAAAAAAGAAAAAGACGAATCTTGGATGTTGCATATTATGCTGTGGAAAGATGTATTTTTAATATTGGAAAGATTTGTGCAAAAATATCAATTAAAAAAATAAAAATAAAAAAAGGTGTAAAGTCTCTCTTCTCTTGATATGTGAATAAAACGTGTCCTCTTTCCCGCGACAGGTGCGCTACCTGAAGATCATCGAGAAGAGTGGCTACCAGGCCTTGCCGTGGGTCCGCTACATCACCCAGAACGGCGGTACGTCCTGAGTTCTCACACTCTGTGCAGAATGCCCACACGTGGAAAGGCAGATTGGGCAACAGTTGGGCAACGCAGCCCAGTGTTGTGGGAACTAGAATTCGAGCTGATGCAGTTCTGTGAAAAGGGGATACAGTAATAGAGAAAAGACACAATGTAGCAACGTCCTGTGAAATGTTAGCGAGTTCTAACTTAAAAAAAATTATGTTTTGCTTCCCCGGTCAAGATTACCCCCCCCCCCCCGGAAAGTTGCACATGTCTTTTTCACTGATGTTGCCGCTAATTGCTAAACATCCTCCTCTCATTTCCTTTTTGTGTTTAATTCATTCTGGGTGGAAAGCATCAGCTGCCCCCCCCCCCCCCCCCTCCCTGATGATTTATCTCCGATTCCCTCCTTATTTTGTCCATTTGATTAACTCTGTCCATTTCCTCTTCAGATTACCAGCTCCGGACACAGTAGGGCGGAGCCTCGGGCAGCACCGGGCAGGTGGAACCGGGGAGGAGGAGGCGGAGTCAAGTCACTAATGTGTTTTCTTTCTGTGGCAGGTGTCACGTCATGTGACACGGTGGACCGGTCGGCATCGTTTTCTGTTACAGTCGTGTTAACTTCTAATCAATGCAAATCTGCGAAAAGAGCCTTTTGGTCAAGCGAGGCTGATAAAGAGATTGTAATGTCGTTCTACTTGTGGTTTTTGAAATTATAAGAAAATCCCATAGGAGAATGAAATGATCATGTTTACATCCAAGCTAGTCGGTTCAGATTTACAGAATGTAGTTTTCATGTATGTTTTAGCTGGTCAAACGGTTTGGAATCGGTAGGTGAAGTGGTTTGAGAGTAGATGTTACAGCGGCCATTTTACGACTTACCACCTTCACACAGGTCAATAACTCACTTTAGTTGTCAATCCTAGAGTATGATTTATTTTTTATATGAAACAGTGATTTGTTTTGTCATCTTTCTTATTTGTTGATCGATTATTTGTATATATCTGTTGGTAATGAGTTTAAATTCAGTGTTATTAGTTCACTGTAAATTAACCCTTTGACGATGTCCTCTTTTATATTATCGGCTCTTTGATATCACCGCCGAGTCATATCCCGCGGCCCTGAACGAATGCCGGGGCAGAATCTTCCCTGCTTGGCCGTAGCGCTGCTTGATCCAGTAATTCTGACTCAATACTCTTCGATTGCCTGAAGTTGGAGGCACGTAACACTGAACCTGCTGCCCGCGGATGAACGGAACGTCACTAGGAAAGTCCTTCTATCCACCGCAGCACTTGCTCCTTTCCCGTGTCTGTAAACAATTGTTGCTTTGGATCATTAAATATATTATTTAGAGAAAACCTTTCCATTTTGCCCCTTGCGTCATTTCATTTCGGGGGGCGACGCCGGCTCGGGAGGTAGAGTGGTCTTCTGGTAAGCGGAAGGTTCCCGGTTCAATGCCGGCTCCTCCTCCGTCAAAGTGTCCTTGAGCAAGACGCTGAACCCCCTGACTGCTCCCGATGAGCAGGTCGGCACCTTGCATGGTCGCCTCCATCATCGGTGTGTGAATGGGTGAATGTGAGGCATACGTTTTAGATTAAATTAAAATCTATTGTCATCATACAGCAAAAGTACAGTACAACAAAAAGAGGTTTGGCATCCAACCAGAGTGCAAATGTAACAGTAAAGTGTGCAATAGTAATGTACAGGTGATTAAACTGGGTATAACATTTATAAATGAGTACTACTGAGTAATAGTGCTAATCAGATGTATGTATAGAGTTGTAGTATTAATATGTACAGTGATACAGGTATAAAGACACTGGTAGTAGTAAGTCATACTGGCCAGCAGCGTAACTAGTAAGAGTAGGTAAGGGATATGTACAGATATAGATATAGTATCTACTATCTACAGACAATTGTATAAAGGATTACAAGCATGTATGTATAGACGTATGAATAGATATATATATATATACGGTATATACAGCATTAGTGTAGATGCTATCATACAGTTATATGGGTTATCTGCAGTTGTATAAGTAGTAGGAATATTCAGACAGATATGGATATAGTTAAGCGCTTTGGATAAAAGCTATTATATAAATACAGTCCGTTTACCATTTCATTTCTCGATGTCGCTTTGAATCGGTCACAAATCCAAGAGGGCTGACATCACGTCATCCTCCGGCACCTGTCCCACCGCGCCGGCGTGGAATGCCGGGAGAAGCACCGGAGGAGGAGGGGGTTTCCTGTAGCCAGACCTGCGGGCCCAGCCAGTCCTCCATGTTACTTTCCACCAGCTCTTTCAACAGTGCCGCTCTTATAATACCCCAGGACCCGTGATGTCACACGCTATTTAGAGCCAGCATTCAGTAAACATGCAGGAGAGCTGGAAGGATGTGAGTCAAACTGTGCTCAACCGTCTCACACTCTCTAGAAAGGACCCTAGAACGGTCGGGGCACAGACCCGCCATTGTTTAGTCTTGGCGAGACTGCAACGGTCCAGCGTTAGGTCATTCCTTAGGTTTGTCTTGTACGGGCATTCTGATACTATAATTCTCATGACTCACGACCAGGTGCTAAGAGTTGTAGGCGGTCATGACGTTATGACCTGTGAAGCCGTAATGTCCCCTGATTTGATGGCTGTCTTGTGTTGGCGTGGCATCGGGAAAGGTTTTTATTTTGCCTTTGTAGGGCAACACCATAATGTACGTATGTATATATTACCTGTAATAATACACGCAAGCATGTTAACCTTATTGGAAAAGAGAGAAATACTAAATTAATTTAAAATAATTGATCAAATAAATAAAGGTTTTCTTTTAACAAAGAGTCCTTGCCCAAAGGTATGGGCGGTTTCATCCTAACAACGTAAACATTCCCAACCCAAGTTTATTTCCTGTCGCCATGTTTGCTGATGCAATAACAGACGGGAAATAGCACTTGGGTCCAAACTGCAACTAGCAACAGGATTCCAGTGAAACCACATCACAGCTACTGTCTGGAAACACCTACACAATAGAGGAATTATGTTGCTAGGCAACCGTTTAGACCCAAATGTATTTCCTGTCTACTATTGTGTTGGCAACAGGAAATACATTTGGGTCCTTTTATAATGTTATAAGATAAGATATTTATTGATCCCCTTGGGGAAATCAGGGTGTCATAGCAGCGGGGGGGGGGGGGGGGGGGGGGGTACAGGTATGGGCAGGGTAATAGTAGAAAGACATAAATATAGACAATAGAATTAGATCTGAATATAATAAATATGAGGAAAAAGATAAACAGTAAACAATATAATTAACAGAATATGGAAATATGAGAACATTAAACAGTGTAAAGAAAGGTGCAGATGAGGGTCTGTATGCCCTAAAAGTAGATTGTATACACTCGGTGCAGTATACAAGGTAAGGTACCCTAACTGGCATGATATACGCTGTAGTCCGTTTCAAGTTTGTTTTTATTTGTCATATATAAACGTACATGTACTTCACAGTGAAATGCTTTGTTCTGTATGAGCCCCTGAGAATGTGCTTCATACAGTAAAAAAGGTTTACTGTATGAAGAGTCAGACACACTTATTGTTGTCACTTTGAAACCGTCTACAGCCGGTGAAGAGGTTGTGACTGACGGGTCTCAGTTTTGAAGAAAGGAAATGAGTGGAAAACGTTTATATAATATCATCATTAGGCTGTTTATTTCAGTAAAACCCCAACCTACTAGTAGCCTGCAATAGTCTAATCTACAATCATTTACAAGACCGAGCCTGTCTGGTGGTTGTGGACCAAACTAAACTCCATCATGCATCTGAATTCCTTGTACTATTGAAGTGTGCACGAGTTTACTTCATGGAGTGAAGTGTGTGTGTACTACAACATACTTGGAGGACTTGCAGAGGCTGGCAGAAGTGTGTGTTTGTAACACCAGAAGAAGAAAACAGTTCACTCACAGCTGTTTCCATTTGCTAGTTGTGCTGTCAGGAGGGTAGAGGTCTACTGGCTGTCTTGCCACGCGAAAAAACTAGACCCGACGAATGTCGGATCACATAGTTGCGGTGCCGTATGATTTCTCCCCCAGTCGCACTAGTGCCACCAATCAAATATGACCATGCACTTCCCAAAAAAAGGTTGCATGTGGGACCATCATACCATTATGCAGTCTGAACTAAAGCTGCAGTAGGCGAAATGTTGGAGAAATGAGTAAGAGTGAGTTTACCTGCCCAGCAGAAAATACTTCTCACTTTTCAAGTCCATGCACGCACAGCAGAGGTTTTCCACAGACTCCCAGAGGTACCAGCAGCTTTAAGCTGAATAAAAAAATATGTCTGATCAGCAGGTGGTTTTGCACATTGTGTACTTTTCGACGAGGAACGCGATGGTGGTGTTAGTTTTCCGGCGCGATCCTGGGAACACCACTTGGCCGGCCAGAAACATCTGATTGTTTATTGATGCAGTGAGCTGTTGTTTTGCGCCGACCAAGTGGTGTTCCCAGGAAAATTACGACCATCATCGTGTTCCTCGTAAAAAAAAAGTGTGTGAAGGTGTATGTGTTCATGCCAATTGACTAAAAGGGGGCGTGGTAATGGGAGTGGCCTATTGCAAAAAGGCAAATAACCGCTAAATGGATTCACAAACCTGCACAGGATTTTGTGAAAAGGTTGGTCACGAATGAATGATCATTAGATAGCGCTTTGGCTGAACGGCTCAGGAGACAGGGATCGATATCAGCCAATTAAGGGGAAGGGATGATTAGGTGGCCTTGATGTCAGAGACCTGATTGGGAATTTGGCCAGGAACCCCCTACTCTTTGCGATAGGCACCCTGGTTTCTTTAACGACTGAATTCAGTCAGGACCTCGGTTTTAACGGCTCATCCGAAGGACGGCACTCGCAGCTGTAGGCTACGGTGTCCCTATCACCGTAACAGGGGCATTGTTATTGACAAGTCCAGAGGTCATGACCCAAAGAACAGCTGACGATTGGCGAAAAGGGGGAGTGGCCTATAACAAAAAGAGGAGAGGTCTATAACAAAAAGGCACATAACTTCTAAACAGATTCACGTCACATGACCAAACTTTGTGGACAGCTTGATCATGGGGCCAGGACACACACATAGCCACACAGCGCCCCTTGTGTGTGTGTGTGTGTGTTTTATGTCAGAAATGACACTGGAAACAACCTGGAGATAAGAACTGAGGGATAGAAACCATCCACTCCACACTTCAACGGTTGGTCTTTTTAGTGTTCATACAAATCTCCTGCACACACTATTTGCATACTGACAGGTCACATACAAAAAAGAACAGTAACCTGGAGAAATTGGACACAGACGAGGTCTCCCACACGCCGAACTAGCATGGCTACCGAGTGCCTGTAGCCAGTGGTTCATTCCGTTGGGGAGCGATGAGGAGTGTTTCAAAGATACATTTTTGCCAACTGCCATTTCTACAGCCTGGCTCCACCTCACCCAGCAAGCGGGCTGTTGAGGACTGGTTGTGCTGTTCTTCATTGTGTCGTCTGAATAGGATTCTTCTGTCCTCTCTCTCCTGTCCTCTCATGTCTGTCCTCTCTCTCCTGTCCTCCCACTTCTATCCTTTCTCTCATGTCCTCTCTCTCCTGTCCTCCCACTTCTGTCCTCTCTCTCCTGTCCTCTCTCTTCTGTCCTCTCTCTTCTGTCCTCTCTCTTCTCTCCTGTCCTCTCTCTCCTGTCCTCTCTTCTGTCCTCTCTCTTCTCTCCTGTCCTCTCTCTTCTCCTGTCCTCTCTCTTCTGTCCTCTCTCTTCTCTCCTGTCCTCTCTCTCCTGTCCTCACACTTCTGTCCTCTACCTCCTGTCCTCTCCCTCCTGTACTCTCCCTTCTGTCTTCTCTCCTCTCCTTTCTCTCCTGTCCTCACACTTCTATCCTTTCTCTCCTGTCCTCTCTCTTCTGTCCTCTCTCTTCTCTCCTGTCCTCTCTCTCCTGTCCTCCCACTTCTATCGTTTCTCTCATGTCTATCTCTCTCCTATCCTCTCTCTTATGTCCTCTCTTCTCTCCTGTCCTCACACTTCTATCCTCTCTCTCCTGTCCTCTCTCTCCTGTCCTCTCCCTCCTGTCCTCTCTCTCCTGTCCTCTCTTGTCTGTCCTCTCCCTCCTGTCCTCTCTCTCCTGTCCTCTCTCTCCTGTCCTCTCCCTCCTGTCCTCTCTCTCCTGTCATCTCTCTCCTGTCCTCTCTCCTGTCCTCTCCCTCCTGTCCTCTCTCTCCTGTCCTCTCTCTCCTGTCCTCTCCCTCCTGTCCTCTCTCTCCTGTCCTCTCTTGTCTGTCCTCTCCCTCCTGTCCTCTCTCTCCTGTCCTCTCTTGTCTGTCCTCTCCCTCCTGTCCTCTCTCGCCTGTCCTCTCTCCCTCATGTCCTCTCTCTCCTGTCCTCTCTTGTCTGTCCTCTCCCTCCTGTCCTCTCTCTCCTGTCCTCTCTTGTCTGTCCTCTCCCTCCTGTCCTCTCTTGTCTGTCCTCTCCCTCCTGTCCTCTCTTGTCTGTCCTCTCCCTCCTGTCCTCTCTTGTCTGTCCTCTCTCTCCTGTCCTCTCTTGTCTGTCCTCTCTCTCCTGTCCTCTCGTGTCTGTCCTCTCTCCCTCCTGTCCTCTCTTGTCTGTTCTCTCTCCCTCCTGTCCTCTCTCTCCTTTCTCTCATATCATCTCTTCTGTCCTTTCTCTCTCCTGTCCTCTCTCTCCTGTCCTCCCTCTTCTGTCCTCTCTCTCCTGTCCCTCCTCTCTTTTCCTCTCCCTCCTGTCCCCCTTCCCTCTACAGCCAGGGCTAGTGATGTTACTGTTCTTCTGTTCTGTACAGGGTGACAAATCTGTATTTTGTGTTTATCTTTTGTTGTTGTTGTTGTTGTTGTTGTTGTTGTTGTTGTTGTTGTTGTTGTTGTTGTTGGTGTTGGTGTTGTTGTTGTTGTTGTTGTTCATATTTACCTTGAATACATTGAGATGCTGGAATTTTCCCAACTACATAAATTGGAATATATGCATAACCTTTAATACATATTTAACACCTCAAGTGGCGTTTATTGTCGTCTTCAGCAAATGTGCCGCAAAGTGATAAATGAAGGAAAACCAGCAGGTATTTCAAGCAGGTATTTTCCATTACTGCACATGACTTCTTTTAAACAAAAACTGTAATAAATCAAACTTACTGAGGAATAAGTGAAAGGTTTTATGTCGGCTAAATTACCACTCGTAACATTATCACCTTGGCAGGGTTACTACCGCAGAGGATGTATGTAATGTACATGTAGATACTATCTACACTTGTCACAGAATCTGTCAACAAAGCCCTTCTGTTGGCCTACGTGTGTGTGAATGAATGGTTGTCCGTGGAGGTGTGTCAGAGAGTCGTTCCCTGTGAATTCTCGTGTTACTCAGCTGTCAGCGGGTCTTAACCTGTTCCACACCACGTGAAAATCCGCCTAAAATATATACCTAGGTAAATGGAATATTGCTCCACTTCTACAAGGGCTATTTGCATATTCTTGGTATCTAGGTACATCTATGGACCTCGGGGAATGTATTCACAGTGTCAGAAATATTGTGTCTATTACTAGGCTTGCTTAAATTGTGATGAAACAAAGGAGAATATGAATTATGATTTGTCTTTGCATCTTTGACAGTGAATAACACCATGATAATAATGGCCAAACTTAAAAAACTGCCACTGATCTAGTTCAGTACCCTCTTGAGATCATGTGTACAAAAAAATCGAAGGAGATTAATAAGGGGAAGATGATTAAACCGAAGGTTCTGTAAATACAGTACTGGATTCTCCCATCCGGACCAATGCAATTTGAAATATTATTATAGAATATAGAATATGATGCTTATACATTACCTTATTATAGACAATTCGCACATTTATATATATATACATATATTATCTTTCAAATGCCCGAGTTCAATTTGGATTTAGTATCACCAGGCGTGCATAAGAACAGATAATGAAATCTACTGTAATCTACTGTACTTTTTAATTTTCCCCACAGTGAAAATTAGAAACTAATTTCAGATCTAATTGTTCCTACATGCTAACAATAGGGAGGAGAAACTAACTGCGTTTCAATATTTGTCAAAAACGTTACCTTTTGTGGCTTATTATCGTGAATCATAACAGTTATTGATATGATTCATTCAGAACGCTGAACTTTGAAACCCCACAGTATCTGACAGGAAGTGTAGTTATATAGCATTACTGGCAATCGCGTCTCGCTCTTCGCCATAATGAGATATCTCTTATCTCCAGCACCTACTGTGCTCATGAACAAAACAAATGCACCCATGCACCTGACCAGGCCACGCCCCGGCGTCCTCCTATAAGACGCCGGACATGGTCACACTCCCCCTTCCTCTTTTTTTGTTTCCAACATGGACGCTGCAGTGCACTCCATGAACTAGTTATGAAATGCAGAGAGAAATTAAACAATGTTGGGTTTTCGCCGGAGATTCACCAGCCCCTGGAATCTTCTCGGCACATCCTAACAGCGCATCGGGCCTGTCCTGGGTTTCCTTGTCTCGTGACAGCGGACCGAGGGATGTCGCACGGCGGCTAGCTGTCGGGCCTGCGCTGCCAGGCATTAATGCTAGCATTTGTGATACTGCTCGTTGTCCCGTGAGACAGCCGAGTTGTGTATTGGCGCGAGGGGCAGGATATTTGGGAAAACATGGTCGTCATGACTCTGTTTTGGGTGTTTTCCCGGCTATCCTAGTGCGTGCGGCTAATGCTAATGTTACAATGCTGGGTCTCCGTTCTTTTTCCCTGCCGAGGGCTGTCTTTTCTAAAAGGTCTTCCCTCCTCTTAACCATTCATGCTGACGGTCAATCGGTGTCTACTGTTGGGAGTTTTGACGGGGGCTTGTTTACCATTTCATGGGTGGATGGGCTGAGGCCTAGGGCTGGTGTGCTTTTTGTGAATCTATGAATTGTGTGCGGGACTGGTGTTTCTCTGGTCTGCATCCCCATAACATTTGTGTGTATGGGCTAGCCCATTCTGCAGTGTGTTGGTGGAGTTTTCGTTCATTTATTCATTTACCCCTTCATGGGTGCACACCACAGTGGAGGTTGCTGCATTCCTACTAGTGAGGCAGTGCTTCACTGGTAGTAATTTTTTGTTGCAGCCACCACTGGTGCTCCGTGCTTGTGAAGCAGGTGGCATCAGTCCTTTGCCTCTGACATGGTGGAACGGTGTCCCGCCCGCGTGTAGCTTATTCCCAGCGGAAGAGTGCATCTCGTGCAACCGCGTTTTCCCTGATTGGCTGCGACGCCCAGCGCCCAGCGCGAGAGAGCGGCAGTGCGGAAATAGGCTGTCTATTGCCATTCTCTAAGACAAACTCTAACCTTAACCAGCTCCTTAACAGCGCCTAAACTTAACCCTTCTAACCTTAACCAACTCCGAAACAATGCCTAACCTTAACCTTAACCATAACCAACTCCGAAAGAATATTGCCATTCTCTAAGACAAACTCTAACCTTAACCAGCTCCTTAACAGCGCCTAAACTTAACCCTTCTAACCTTAACCAACTCCGAGACAATGCCTAACCTTAACCATAACCAACTCCGAAACAATGCTTAAAGTTAACATGCCTAAACTTAACCGGCGAAAGAATGCACGTAAAAAAAAAAATAATAATAATTGAAGGGAATCAAACTTGTCACCAACGGACCGCAGGATCCACAGAACGGCGGCATACCAGTTGAGCTAAGTGTCGAATGAAAAACATCAGGGATTACGGCTACATAATGCCGCAAGCTCTGCCGCTCCGCTCTGCGGCTGCCGCGCTGCCGCAGGGCGTGTCGCAGCCAATCAGGGAAAACGCGGAAGCACTCGGCAGCACTCTTCCGCTGGGAATAAAGAATAGGCGTCCCGCCCGGCCGACGCCATGAGGCCACGGTATAGAATTAGCAGCGACTAGTAACATTGTTCGAATTGCTGTTTTTTCTGTAAAAAATGGTGTCGGGTGGCGGGGCCTTAGGGCCAGCCGACATCGAAACATTGCGCAAGGTTTTGAGGTTATTAGCTTTGACCTAGCCGCAAGCTATAACCGCAGGGAGGGCTAGGATGCTGTCAACGCTTGTTTACAGACATCTTGGTTGGATCAGTCTCCCCTTGAGGAGGAGAGAAGTTTTTTCCCTCCTCAGGGCTCCCCTCTCCGCAGAGGGACTTTGGTCTTTCCGCAGGAGCGCGGGCGGTATTTGACCTAGGCCCCACACCGCATCACACCGCGCAGCCAGAGGTGAGGGCACGGCCTCGCCAGCGGCTGTGGCGAGGCCCTCAACCAGCGGCCATGTTTCCCCCGCCTGAGGTACCCTGGACACAAAGACAACAGGTGATCGCAAGGCCGGCAGCCTTGGCGGCCGAGGGATCGGCTACATTAGATGAGCACGCCCTAAAAAACCGTCGCCGTCTAGCTGTGTCTAGCTCACTCTCCGGTCACTCCCCCCCCCCAACACCAGCGGGATAAGGGCTCTGATTTGTTTCCTTTGGCTGCGGGCCGCGTGCGTGCCTTCAATGAAGCGCAAGCGGCCCCACGTTTCGCTTCTCATGGGGACAGGGGCTGACACCCAGTTGCTGGCTACGCCACACGTTCTGTGTTTGGTGAGCCTGGTGTTGTGTCTGTCAACAATAAAGGTTGTCAGCGGGGGAGCTCGAGGCCATTGGGGTCGCAGCGTGAGTTCCCCCAGCCCTGCCCTCGCCAGGCCGGGTATCACGTTAGTGCCTCCCACGGCCGGAAGACCGGCGGTGGTCAGGCAGGCGTGCGTGATTTGGGTGGTAGTAATATCACTGCAGGGCTACGGTGTGTAGGAACCCACCCTATCGGGCAGTGTGGGGACCTCACGCCTTGTATGTCCAGCTGTAGAACAGTTCCTCAGCAATCCATGCCAGGGAGGTGTTCAGTGGGGGAGCTTTTGTCACCCTGTGTGATGTCAGCTTCCCCCGTATCAAACCGGCCCTTTCTGTCGGGGTCCCCCCTTGGGTGCGT
Organism: Notolepis coatsorum; assembly: GCF_963971535.1. NCBI lineage: Eukaryota > Metazoa > Chordata > Actinopteri > Aulopiformes > Paralepididae > Notolepis > Notolepis coatsorum. The sequence continues at coordinate 24,384,600 of NC_140177.1, read as the reverse complement.
TTGCCTCGTTGGTAGTGTCAGGGTCCGATATCCCGACTCTGCGAGACACCCTGCTCGCGCGGTTGGCGGGTCCAGGGTTGGCAACGCACAGCGGGTGGGACCAGGCCGCCTATCTACGGTTCCTGGTGGACCAGCGACAAGTGGCGGCGGGTGCGCTTGCGATTGTCATCACATATGGCTATAGCAGTGCCATATGTCGAGGTGGATGGAGAGAACGCTGAGGCGGGGACTTGTGTTTACACAACCCCACCCGTTTTCAGGTTTGGTACAGACCCTATTGTGGGGTCAACAGCAGTGACAGCTCTGGCCAACGAGATCCAATCTCTGTGGGCGAAGCAAGCCATCATCGTGGTCCCAAAGGAGGACGCGATGCGTGGCGTTTCCTCCCGGTATTCTCTGGTGCCCGAGAAATCAGGGGGGGGGGGTGTCAGACCCATACTGGACCTGTCCCATGGAAGGTTCAGAATTTTGACCATCTCCCACCTGTTAGACACTGTCAGGTGGGGGCCTGGTTCTCCTCGATAGACCTGTAGGATGCGTGTTCGCATCCCGATCTTCCATCCTAGGGCTTACCTACGCTTCCTTTACAGGGCTTAGCGTACGAGTACCAGAGGCTGCCGTTTGGCTATTCTCTGGCTCCCCGCATCTTCACCAAGTGCGTGTAGACCGCACTGGGGTCTCTGCGTCGTCGGGGGTTATGAAGTGTATTCTGCCCTGGATGATGTTCTGGTCCTTGGCCGGTCAGGGTAGATCGCCAGGTCTCATACCAGGCAGGTGGTGTCTCACCAGCCTGGGTTTTGCTGTAGACTGGAAGTAGAGTTCTTCTCTTCCCAGTCAACGGGTGGAGTACTTGGGCTTTTTCTAAGCTCTAGGTCTATATGGGCATCCCTCTCGGAGCGGCGGCGAGTGATTGGGTTCTCGGCGCGCTCGGGAGGTTCCGTCCTAGGACGGTTACGGCGCTGTCCGTGATGCGCCTGCTGCTGGGGTCCCTCTTGGCCTCCTCTTCATGGGGAGGATGCAGAGGTGGTTTTTTCCAGTATGGAAATGGACCCGGTGTGAGGCATATGGAAGCGGCTGAAGGTTCCCATGTCAGTACTGGGGGACCTCGTCTTCTGGGGAGGGTCTGGTGCCCTCACCTGCGGGGTCCCCTTGGGCAGCAGGCTGTCACACGTCACTGTCTTCACCGACGCCTCCCTCATGGGATGGGGGTAACGTGTCGGACCGACGCAGTAGGGGGCAGCTGCCATGCTGCCCGGTCTGCGCTACATTCAATGTGTTGGAATTGAAGGCAGTCCTTCTGGTCCTCAAACGGCTCGACTGTCAGCATTGTATATTGTCAGACAGGGTGGAGTGCGCTCCCCCCGTCTGCACCGGGCGGCGGTCGGGCTCTGGCTATGGGCGTTCTCCATCTGCTCTGCCTGAGGGCTCTCCACATCCCCGGCAGGGTGAATGTGGGTGCAGGTGTGATGTCGCGGGGCAGTCCTCACCCTGACGAGTGGGGATTACGTCCAGACATAGTCGGGCAGGTCTGGGACCGATTCCGTGGCCGTCCGGGATTCTGTACGCTTTCCCCCCCTTACACCTGATAGCTCAGCTGTTGGGGCGGGTACGTCGGGAGCGCGGGACTTGGTCCTGGTCGTGCCAGGCCGGGGCTCAGCTGTGTGGTCCCCGGCCCTGATTCAGCTCTGTGTGGCCCCGCCGTGGCCTGTTCCGTGGTCACCACGGGCCCTCTCTCAGGCATGCGGAACTCTGTTCTGCCTTCCTGTTCTGGGGCAGCCTCTAGGCTTAGCTGCTGACAGTGTGAATCTGGTGGGGATGCGTCTTGACTATTATGTGGTTGACGCTATCCGGTACGTGCGCGCTCCGTCCTCTACCACGGCTTACGCTGGGGAGTGGCGTATGGTCGAGTGTGGGGGCGGAACGTTGTTCAGCCACCCTCTCGTGGGACGTTCCTGCTTGGTGCTCGGCATCTCAAGCCGGTGGAACGTTTCTCTGTCTCCGAGTTGGGACCTCCAACTGGTCCTCGGCCGGTTGTCTGAGGCCCCGTTGAGCCTCTTGAACAGGCGCCGTTGGAGCAGCTGTCTTCAAGACTGTGTTCCTGCTGGCCGTCACCTCCGTGCGGCCTGAGTGCCTGTCTATTTGTGCCAATAGCGGTGCGACTCTGAGGTCTAATCCAGTATTCATGTCAAAGAATATCCGGAGCTCTTTTCGCTTCGGGATATTGTGATTCAGGCATTTCATCCGCCTCCTCACGCTAGTGGGTTAGAGGCGAGCCTTCATCTGTTGTGTCCTGTCCGTGCTTGGGGGTTTACCTCAGTCGGACTCAGGATCTCAGGGCTGCCGATCAACTTTTTGTTTTTTACGGTGGCCCTTGCGCTGGTAAGGCACTGTCCAAGCAGCGCCTGTCGCATTGGCTGTGCGAGAGCATTGCCCTTTGCTACACGTTGGCTGGACAGGCCCCCCCTGGGGGTGTCAGGGTGCTCTCCACTCGTGGGGTGGCGGCCTCTGCCGCCTTGTTAGGGGGGGCCTCGTGGAGGACATCTGTGCTGCGGCCTCCTGGTCCTCCCCGGGTCCTTTCATCAAGTTTTACCTCATGGACATGACTGGGGGTTCTGTCTCCCAGGCGGTTCTGAGGTCTGGGCCCTCCCCTGCATCCCGCCTCTCGGTGGGTTAGCAGGGGTGTGTGGGTGTGTGCCACGGGGTGTTGTGTCACACGTGGTCCCGCCTGTACTGTGCGTTTTTAGGGGTCTCTGGTTCCCTCTTTTTCGTACTTTGGTGGAGTTGACTGCCGCCCCCCCTTCACTAGGACGGGCGGGTGGACGGGACTCCCCTCCCCCCTGGTAGTAGGGCTTGCGGGTCCTCAGGGGGTACACTTGTCGGCCCACGCGTCTGCTCTGCCCCATATCTCATTATGGCGAAGAGCGAGACGTGATTGCCAGTAATGCTATATAACGAAAGGTTATCCTATAACCTAGTTATATGAATACTGGCTGAGCGTCTCGCTCTTAGCGCACTGAGGTTCCTTGGTTGGGTTTTCAATGTTGGACACTTTTTTTTCGAGGAAGGGGGAGTGTGACCATGTCCGGCGTCTTATAGGAGGACGCCGGGGCGTGGCCTGGTCAGGTGCATGGGTGCATTTGTTTTGTTCATGAGCACAGTAGGTGCTGGAGATAAGAGATATCTCATTATGGCGAAGAGCGAGACGCTCAGCCAGTATTCATATAACTAGGTTATAGGATAACCTTTCGTTCAGAAAAATTCCAACGCTGGTCGACAGCTACAAAAAGACTACAATTCCCATGGTTCAAAATGTCCATTTCCGTTTCCGTCTTGCATAGACTTCAGAAAATCGAAAACTTCTAATCTAATGCCACTTTTAACCTATTGCTAAACTAACGTATTGATGATAATATACATTCTACATGCTTTTGTGACATGTTAGTGATGTTAATACTTGAAAACGTTTGATTAAAAAATTGCAACTTAAATGCAACACTCTTTTATGACTAGATCTAGATGACTAGATTTATGACTAGATGTCATTTTTGGGTCGGTACCGAGCCCGTGGGGTGGAACAGGTACCAGCGTCACAGCCTCTTCCCAGGGCTGATCTGAGGGGATACGACTGGTATATGAGAAACCTGTCCCATCTATTTAAAGTCCTCGGTTAAAAGGCTCTGATATGGAGCCGTTTACTACGATGCGTTTGCTCCATCTGAGGTTTTCTCTCACGTCCCTGTGATATACTGTGGTAGACAACACAACATGTCCAGTCATAAGTACTCCAGCTCAGTTATGAGTCAGGAAGACGTGTCTCTCACACCGTAACGCTAGCTTCTCCCATTCTGCTGACAGGCTTTCTGCCTTGTGCAGAAACAGTCCAATAAACACACTAGTCTTGCTTGAATATGATATTTAAACCAGCTTTATTGATTGTTCTTTGTTGCTGTCATTTCAGTGAAATTTAAGCCCCTCCACTCTCCACCACCCCACTAAGCCCCTCCACCTCCCATGTCCTCAAGCAAAGGTTCGGAACATCATGTCTTAACTTGTGTTATGATTCAGTGCCATATATATATATATAGTCTGTACGTAGTCGACAACTGACTGTCAAATCGAATAAAGAAAGTACAATTCACAAATTTCCGTTTTTCACATTGATGTGGAGGGGCTGAAGTACTCTAATCATAAATAAATGTCAATTTCTAAATAGAAACGCTCCGTCAAATTGTATTAATTCTCAGTCATTTATGGGTCATAGGTCATAGGTCTGGGTCCGGCTCTTTAGCTTGGGCGTGTGGGCCGATCCCGGTGCTTGCGGCACTGCGTTGGTAGAGGTGTTACATCTTGGTAGAGGTGTTACATCTTGGTAGAGGTGTGTTACATCTTGGTAGAGGTGTTACATCTTGGTAGAGGTGTTACATCTTGGTAGAGGTGTGTTACATCTTGGTAGAGGTGTTACATCTTGGTAGAGGTGTTACATCTTAGTAGAGGTGTGTTACATCTTAGTAGAGGTGTGTTACATCTTGGTAGAGGTGTGTTACATCTTAGTAGAGGTGTGTTACATCTTGGTAGAGGTGTTACATCTTGGTAGAGGTGTTACATCTTGGTAGAGGTTTTACATCTTGGTAGAGGTGTGTTACATCTTGGTAGAGGTGTGTTACATCTTGGTAGAGGTGTTACATCTTGGTAGAGGTGTTACATCTTAGTAGAGGTGTTACATCTTAGTAGAGGTGTGTTACATCTTGGTAGAGGTGTTACATCTTAGTAGAGGTGTGTTACATATTGGTAGAGGTGTGTTACATCTTGGTAGAGGTGTGTTACATCTTGGTAGAGGTGTGTTACATCTTGGTAGAGGTGTGTTACATCTTGGTAGAGGTGTTACATCTTGGTAGAGGTGTGTTACATCTTGGTAGAGGTTTTACATCTTAGTAGAGGTGTTACATCTTGGTAGAGGTGTTACATCTTAGTAGAGGTGTGTTACATCTTGGTAGAGGTGTGTTACATCTTGGTAGAGGTGTGTTACATCTTGGTAGAGGTGTTACATCTTGGTAGAGGTGTTACATCTTAGTAGAGGTGTGTTACATCTTGGTAGAGGTGTGTTACATCTTAGTAGAGGTGTGTTACATCTTGGTAGAGGTGTGTTACATCTTAGTAGAGGTGTGTTACATCTTGGTAGAGGTGTTACATCTTGGTAGAGGTGTTACATCTTGGTAGAGGTGTGTTACATCTTGGTAGAGGTTTTACCTCTTAGTAGAGGTGTTACATCTTGGTAGAGGTGTTACATCTTAGTAGAGGTGTGTTACATCTTGGTAGAGGTGTGTTACATCTTGGTAGAGGTGTGTTACATCTTGGTAGAGGTGTTACATCTTGGTAGAGGTGTTACATCTTAGTAGAGGTGTGTTACATCTTGGTAGAGGTGTGTTACATCTTAGTAGAGGTGTGTTACATCTTGGTAGAGGTGTGTTACATCTTAGTAGAGGTGTGTTACATCTTGGTAGAGGTGTTACATCTTGGTAGAGGTGTTACATCTTGGTAGAGGTGTGTTACATCTTGGTAGAGGTTTTACATCTTAGTAGAGGTGTTACATCTTGGTAGAGGTGTTACATCTTAGTAGATGTGTGTTACATCTTGGTAGAGGTGTGTTACATCTTGGTAGAGGTGTGTTACATCTTGGTAGAGGTGTTACATCTTGGTAGAGGTGTTACATCTTAGTAGAGGTGTGTTACATCTTGGTAGAGGTGTGTTACATCTTGGTAGAGGTGTGTTACATCTTAGTAGAGGTGTGTTACATCTTAGTAGAGGTGTTACATCTTGGTAGAGGTGTTACATCTTGGTAGAGGTGTGTTACATCTTGGTAGAGGTGTTACATCTTGGTAGAGGTGTTACATATTAGTAGAGGTGTGTTACATCTTAGTAGAGGTGTGTTACATCTTGGTAGAGGTGTTACATCTTGGTAGAGGTGTTACATCTTGGTAGAGGTGTGTTACATCTTGGTAGAGGTGTTACCTCTTGGTAGAGGTGTGTTACATCTTGGTAGAGGTGTGTTACATCTTAGTAGAGGTGTGTTACATCTTGGTAGAGGTGTTACATCTTAGTAGAGGTGTGTTACATCTTAGTAGAGGTGTGTTACATCTTGGTAGAGGTGTGTTACATCTTGGTAGAGGTGTTACCTCTTGGTAGAGGTGTAACACCTCTTGGTAGAGGTGTTACATCTTGGTAGAGGTGTTACATCTTGGTAGAGGTGTTACCTCTTGGGTGTTATATCTTGGTAGAGGTGTTACCTCTTGGTAGAGGTGTTATATCTTGGTAGAGGTGTTACCTCTTGGGTGTTACATCTTGGTAGAGGTGTTATATCTTGGTAGAGGTGTTATATCTTGGTAGAGGTGTTACCTCTTGGTAGAGGTGTTATATCTTGGTAGAGGTGTTATATCTTGGTAGAGGTGTTACCTCTTGGTAGAGGTGTTATATCTTGGTAGAGGTGTTACCTCTTGGTAGAGGTGTTATATCTTGGTAGAGGTGTTATATCTTGGTAGAGGTGTTACCTCTTGGTAGAGGTGTTATATCTTGGTAGAGGTGTTATATCTTGGTAGAGGTGTTATATCTTGGTAGAGGTGTTATATCTTGGTAGAGGTGTTACCTCTTGGTAGAGGTGTTATATCTTGGTAGAGGTGTTATATCTTGGTAGAGGTGTTATATCTTGGTAGAGGTGTTACCTCTTGGTAGAGGTGTTATATCTTGGTAGAGGTGTTACCTCTTGGTAGAGGTGTTATATCTTGGTAGAGGTGTTACCTCTTGGTAGAGGTGTTATATCTTGGTAGAGGTGTTATATCTTGGTAGAGGTGTTACATCTTGGTAGAGGTGTTACATCTTGGTAGAGGTGTGTTACATCTTGGTAGAGGTTTTACATCTTAGTAGAGGTGTTACATCTTGGTAGAGGTGTTACATCTTAGTAGAGGTGTGTTACATCTTGGTAGAGGTGTGTTACATCTTGGTAGAGGTGTGTTACATCTTGGTAGAGGTGTTACATCTTGGTAGAGGTGTTACATCTTAGTAGAGGTGTGTTACATCTTGGTAGAGGTGTGTTACATCTTAGTAGAGGTGTGTTACATCTTGGTAGAGGTGTGTTACATCTTAGTAGAGGTGTGTTACATCTTGGTAGAGGTGTTACATCTTGGTAGAGGTGTTACATCTTGGTAGAGGTGTGTTACATCTTGGTAGAGGTTTTACCTCTTAGTAGAGGTGTTACATCTTGGTAGAGGTGTTACATCTTAGTAGAGGTGTGTTACATCTTGGTAGAGGTGTGTTACATCTTGGTAGAGGTGTGTTACATCTTGGTAGAGGTGTTACATCTTGGTAGAGGTGTTACATCTTAGTAGAGGTGTGTTACATCTTGGTAGAGGTGTGTTACATCTTAGTAGAGGTGTGTTACATCTTGGTAGAGGTGTGTTACATCTTAGTAGAGGTGTGTTACATCTTGGTAGAGGTGTTACATCTTGGTAGAGGTGTTACATCTTGGTAGAGGTGTGTTACATCTTGGTAGAGGTTTTACATCTTAGTAGAGGTGTTACATCTTGGTAGAGGTGTTACATCTTAGTAGATGTGTGTTACATCTTGGTAGAGGTGTGTTACATCTTGGTAGAGGTGTGTTACATCTTGGTAGAGGTGTTACATCTTGGTAGAGGTGTTACATCTTAGTAGAGGTGTGTTACATCTTGGTAGAGGTGTGTTACATCTTGGTAGAGGTGTGTTACATCTTAGTAGAGGTGTGTTACATCTTAGTAGAGGTGTTACATCTTGGTAGAGGTGTTACATCTTGGTAGAGGTGTGTTACATCTTGGTAGAGGTGTTACATCTTGGTAGAGGTGTTACATATTAGTAGAGGTGTGTTACATCTTAGTAGAGGTGTGTTACATCTTGGTAGAGGTGTTACATCTTGGTAGAGGTGTTACATCTTGGTAGAGGTGTGTTACATCTTGGTAGAGGTGTTACCTCTTGGTAGAGGTGTGTTACATCTTGGTAGAGGTGTGTTACATCTTAGTAGAGGTGTGTTACATCTTGGTAGAGGTGTTACATCTTAGTAGAGGTGTGTTACATCTTAGTAGAGGTGTGTTACATCTTGGTAGAGGTGTGTTACATCTTGGTAGAGGTGTTACCTCTTGGTAGAGGTGTAACACCTCTTGGTAGAGGTGTTACATCTTGGTAGAGGTGTTACATCTTGGTAGAGGTGTTACCTCTTGGGTGTTATATCTTGGTAGAGGTGTTACCTCTTGGTAGAGGTGTTATATCTTGGTAGAGGTGTTACCTCTTGGGTGTTACATCTTGGTAGAGGTGTTATATCTTGGTAGAGGTGTTATATCTTGGTAGAGGTGTTACCTCTTGGTAGAGGTGTTATATCTTGGTAGAGGTGTTATATCTTGGTAGAGGTGTTACCTCTTGGTAGAGGTGTTATATCTTGGTAGAGGTGTTACCTCTTGGTAGAGGTGTTATATCTTGGTAGAGGTGTTATATCTTGGTAGAGGTGTTACCTCTTGGTAGAGGTGTTATATCTTGGTAGAGGTGTTATATCTTGGTAGAGGTGTTATATCTTGGTAGAGGTGTTATATCTTGGTAGATGTGTTACCTCTTGGTAGAGGTGTTATATCTTGGTAGAGGTGTTATATCTTGGTAGAGGTGTTATATCTTGGTAGAGGTGTTACCTCTTGGTAGAGGTGTTATATCTTGGTAGAGGTGTTACCTCTTGGTAGAGGTGTTATATCTTGGTAGAGGTGTTACCTCTTGGTAGAGGTGTTATATCTTGGTAGAGGTGTTACCTCTTGGTAGAGGTGTTATATCTTGGTAGAGGTGTTACCTCTTGGTAGAGGTGTTATATCTTGGTAGAGGCTCCTGGGCCTGCGCCGGCGACATCCTCGGCAAAACACTGTGACGTTTGAGTATGAATTTGCCTCGAGGGCCCATCCAGGTTCTGCCTGGGAGGGAATCTTTTACATCTATATGGTTTTATCCCCCGTGAATTTATTGCTCTTCGACCATTCGTCAAAGACTACCTATTCAAACACATATTCTACACGTGTCTCTCTCCTGATTGAACTAAAATACCTTCTGTATATCTTCTGCAAAGCCGTGGGCAGCAGCACACTGGCACTGGCAGGCTGACCTGAGCTCTCCCTGGCTGGAAACCTCCCCCTCTCTGTGATGTTTGGCAGAGGATGTGAACATAGTATTTGGCTCGTGATGAGGCGGTCACATTCATGAAGCCAGTTCTTCATCTGAAGTCCAAGAAGTGCCCAGTCAGACGTTTCCCGGTGTGAGATGACTTACACGCGGTCCGGTTGTAAACTAAATATGTGTCGTGTGGCGTCCTCCCGTTATTCACCCGTGCGAGATTAACCGGCCGAGGATACCGTGTGCAGGGTTCACCGCTCTGCCTTTCTGTCTGAAGGACTTTGATTATAGTATTGCTACAATAACAGGTGTTACCTCAATTGTCGTTGCCTTTTATGAGGGATATACCGGGTTATGGTCCATGGAAAATAACTATGGTTACACAACGGTCCGATGAAGCAACTGATACAGATCAGACGTGTTCCGGTCTGTCGCACGACATGGCACTCCACGCCCCCGCGCACAGGTATGCCCAGAGGAGCCGTGTTTATCCACAACACACGGAACCCCCGGCGCCTAGCAACCGAGGGAAACCCTCGCGTGTCACCGAAGACTCTGCTCCCTGACGTCAAAGCGCGGTCATTCCCTCTCTCTCTCTCTCTCTCTCTCTCTCTCTCTCTCTCTCTCTCTCTCTCTCTCTCTCTCTCTCTCTCTCTCTCTGGCCCTATAATCTTCCCTCCGGAGAATTCTTTCACCTCCACTTGTGAAAGATAAATAGTTGATGAGTCACCTAGAAACGGTAATTGGAGAAAGGGCCGCTTTCGCTCCGACAGAACCGTAGAATGTGAGATACGTCCGGCCACACAGACACCTAAAATAGCTGCTTCACCAGTAGAATAACACTGCCTTCTCTAAAGCTTGCTGTGTGGGCCATGTCCACTTCATTATCGCAGGGTATTCCTTAAGTGTAGGGAAAGTTTCCGTTCCCCCGGTGTAGACGTTAGAACGTAAGACAATATTGGCTTAAAGCACTTATAGCTGAGTGTTCATTTTTGAGGCCTTGAGAATTGTTCTATTCTTCTTCTATACGGGGCCACACATCGAGAACTTAATTACATGCTGAGATCGCACAGTACAGTATGTGACAGCGGGTCACGTGGCAATCGCATGACGCAGAGCAAATCTCATGGGGTCATTAACTTGTAGTGTCACTGGGTCAAAGGGCACGTGCGAGTAAACATTTGACACAGTTGCCATATTTACTTCCCGCTAAGTCCCACAGCTACGTGTTTTGAAAACGCTGTCGCCTTGGAAACCAACGCATCAGCATAAACGTTCAAAGTCTAGAGGCTGATATTGTGAATGACACGCTGTGGAGCAATGTACGACAGCGCTTCCGGCACGAGAACAGAGTGTCTGAATGACTTGACAGGTTAGGCTACATGTTCCATCGTGGCTGCTTTTAACCCTTTCACTGCCGGCGACCGTCGGTTGTGTGATAGTAAAGGGTTAACCTTCTGTCGGCAGTGAAAGGGTTAACCGGCTGTCGTGTGGCAGTGAAAGGGTTAACCTTATGTGTATTGTCGCAGTGAAAGGGTTAACCATTTTGGTAGTGTGGCAGTGAAAGGGTTCAAACATAAAGGGTGAGAATACCGTGACAAATTTGACTAGATTAGATTCAAATGTACAAGTACAGTATAATGAAACAATGAAAATAAGTTTGCCATCCAACCAGAGTGCAAATATAATAGTAAAGTGCAATAGTAATATACAATGTACAGGTGATTAAACTGGGTATAACATATATAGATTAGTACTACTGAGTAATAGTGCTAATCAGATGTATGTACAGAGTTGTAGTCTTAATATTGTACAGTGATACAGGTATAAAGACACTATGGTAGTAAGTAATATTGGCCAGCAGCGTAACTAGTAAGAGTAGATAAGGGATATGTACAGATATAGATATAGTATCTGCATAAAAGGATTATGTGCAGGTATGTACAGACAGATGGATATATATATACTATAATAATAGTATAATACATATATATATATAGCATTATTGTATGCTATCATACAGAGTTATTTGGGTTATATGCAGGTGTATAAGTAGGTATATAAAAGGATTATATGCAGGTATATTCAGACAGATATGGATATATATATATATGCAGTAAAATACAATCTATAAATGTATATATACTGTACAGTATATACAGCACTATTGTACATGCTATCATACAGAGTTATATGCAGGTGTATAAGTAGGTATATAGAAGGATTATATGCAGGTATATTCAGACAGAAATGTATATACGGTATATACTGCACCATTGTACATGCTATCATGCAGAGTTATATGGGTAGACTATAGTATGTGATTATTATTGTAGGGCAGTAGTAGACAGTGAAAGCAGTAGATCGAATATAGGATGAATATGGACGTTTTCCCGCATGTGTCCCCAGAAGATCACCCCGTGTCAAACACGAAATGTGTTTTGTGACAACCGTACCGAGGAGGGGGGTTAGTTTCAGATGTTTGCCAAGCGAAACTATAGGAGCACTTCTTGGCATGTTTGTCTTTTGTCTTGTCCTGGAGGCCTGCAGTGCCACGACTTGCCCAGAGCCGACGTTGGGATTACGGGGCTTCACCTGCACGTCCCGGGGCGAGAGCTGAGGAGCTGAAGAGCGCCGTGGAAAAAAAATGCTTTGCTTTGACAACTCATTATGATCTGCTCTCATCTCGGAGGGAAGGCCTCCTACGCAAATAACAGTGACAGCTTGTGAGAGAAGGAAGTGGTCTTTTAGAAAGATGGCTTTCTTTATGAAAATATATAAAGGAAGAAAAAAAAGAAGACCACTAAGCACCGTATCCACTACGGACAAATCAAAGGAAGCCTTTTTTGCTCTTTTCTGTCAGCGAACAACACTGTCAGAATAAATATAGCCCGAGGCGTCGTGGAAATGGAGAAGTCTTTTCTTGCAACACAATACGGGAGAAAATCCCTCTCTGTCTCTGTGGGAGATGGCACAGGACACCGCCGTGACACCTGGGAGACGGACGCGCGGAGTTCAAAGCCTGTTAGATGTAAAAGAGCTTTACTGACGCGGCCGTCCTGCCTTGTTGTCCCGCTCGCTAATAAAGACAAGTGTGCGCGGCAAGCAGAGAGGCACCTTGCAGTCTGCGAGTAACGACAATCGCAGATCCACGGCACGGGCGCTTGGATATTCCAAACCGCTGCCAGCCATCCCCGCTCAATTACTATTTATACCATTCATAAATCCAGCCAACCTACATCTGGAGATGATCAAGATAGTAACAGCTGCGATACACATAGGAATCACTCATCGGGAACCCCTAATCCATTTTGATGGTCCACCAGCGTGCCTTTGGGTTTTGCCCTCCGCTACTGAAAATATTTGTGCTTTCCCCCTCGCCGGGTTCCTCTGGACACCCGAGAGGCCTTGGATGGTGTCCGACATACTTTCTGCTCTTAACGTCGTCTGCTCTGCGCCCGGCGGTATTTTAACACAAGTGCATGGCAACACAGCAAAACAAAGAGGCACAAGATGAATTCTTTGGCCCGACCACTTTCTGAATTACTGATCGTGTAAAAACCCACTGCGGCTCCCAGATTGCAAACATCAGTCCTTGGAGCCTGCATGCAAACCGTCCCTCTAAATAGGCCTGTCTATTTCTGTTGGGCTTGCGGGGGGAAACATGTGTTTGACATCAGTGTCACTCTCTCTAGGCGCTCTCTCTCTCTCTCTTGCGCGCGCAGTGGGCCTTGCATTGTCCCCTTGTTTCTTCGGGGTGGGGTGGAGGGTGGGGGGGTCGGGGGACTGACGGGGGACGAAGGCCTGAATCCGGGCAACAATCGCGAAACAATCGTCGGGGCGCATAGTTTGAGGACGGCTGCACTTAAAACCCGGGGGTGAGCGGTTTTGGACCCAACGTCGTGTCTCCTTTTGCATCTGTTTGGGCTACTGTTTATACAAGGTCTTTGAATAGGGCTTTGGATAGTCTGTAGTAACATAAACACACACGGAAAGTACAGCATGTCCCACGCCACACGACCGAAACCAGCCTACAGACTTACGAGCCGCCGTGCGCAATGCGACGATCCCGACCAGGATGGGTCAACTTCCCAGAACTAATGATGGTAAATTGCTCAGTTACTTAGACGACTGTGATGGTGTAACGCTAATGGCTGTAAGACGCTCCCCTATAGTGAGTATGTGGTAGTTCTCACCATGGATCTCAGTCAGCCAGTCAGTCAGTCAGTCAGTCAGTCAGTCAGTCAGTCAGTCAGTCAGTCAGTCAGTCACTGTTGCCTCAGGAACCTTGTCTATTTATGATGGGTCAACTTCCCAGAACTAATGATGGTAAATCGCCCAGTTACCCAGTTAGGCTATGTGGTAGTTGGCGAGTACTTGGTGGTTCTCACCATGGATCTCAGTCAGCCAGTCAGTCAGTCAGTCAGTCAGTCAGTCAGTCAGTCAGTCAGTCAGTCAGTCAGTCAGTCAGTCAGTCAGTCAGTCAGTCAGTCAGTCAGTCAGTCAGTCAGTCAGCCAGCCAGTCAGTCAGTCAGTCAGTCAGTCAGTCAGTCAGTCAGTCAGTCAGTCAGTCAGTCAGTCAGCCAGCCAGCCAGTCAGTCAGTCAGTCAGTCAGCCAGCCAGTCAGTCAGTCAGTCAGTCAGTCAGTCAGTCAGTCAGCCAGCCAGTCAGTCAATCAGTCAGCCAGCCAGCCAGTCAGCCAGTCAGTCAGTCAGTCAGCCAGCCAGTCAGTCAGTCAGTCAGCCAGTTAGTCAGTCAGCCAGTGACTGTTGCCTGAGGAACCTTGTCTATTTACCCCATACGCTCTTGAGGAGAGGGGGATGAAAGGCCTGTGTGAGGCCTACTTTCTCTCTCCCTCTATCATTTCTGTCCCCGTTCTCCACAGAGACCACTGGATCTCACAGCCATGTGGCAGTGTGCTGCCGTGAACTATCACAGTGGGGTAAAAATAAACCTCTGGGACGACATCCTTCTCATGGAAAAGGGGGGGGGGGGGGGGGGGGGGTCGTTTGAAGAGACTTTCGGTGAGACCCGTGTGGGTTATGATAACCTACAATGATTCATGCTATCTACAGATGATTCCCCCTCATATAATTTGCGCGGGGGGAGTGTACGGTCAGGAGCGCATCATAAGAGTATACAGTATCACTCAGTTAAAAATCGCGGGCGAGCGAGGCAAAAATAGAAATCCCACCACATGAAGAGTCTTAGACCAGAAATAGCTTATTTGAGGGGTATATTTCAGTGGTCCAATGGTGGGGTCTCGCCAGATGTCTTTAAAGACCCTCCATTTAAGGGGTGGGGTGGGTTGTGAGCGGGTGATTAGCCTGCTGTAAGCGTGCCAGCCCAGGCATGACGAAACAGATCGACTTTATAGGAGCAGAATATCCACCAACCTGCGTCATTTTGACTAACGAGCCGACCGGGGTGACGTGCCTCTTCTTCGTTGGTGTGTCAGAATACGCCTGAATGTCTTCATCCCACTGACCGCCGGGTTCACACCTCTGCAGTTTAACGAGTGTAAATGGAGGTGTGACCCGCCTACTACTTCCGACGGTGTCGTTGATTAACCTGTGTGTGT
>NC_140177.1:24305195-24367695 GCF_963971535.1 Notolepis coatsorum | reverse complement strand
GAGAGAGAGAGAGAGAGGGAAAGAAAACACACAATAAGATACTAATGTACGAGTCCTGTTGCTAGGTCTGCGCGGTGCGTTCGGGGCGACGCGTGCCCGGGAGCCTGCTGTGCAAAAGAGGAAGGGTGGTAGTTGCACTAGACGAGACAGCAGGACGGGCCTGGGCCGGCTGCAGCCAGTTCTTCCTTATTTTAACACCAAAAGAGGATGTTGATCAAGAACATCATCGAGGAGATATCTTTGCCAAGACACTTCACTGGAAACACTCTGATGAAGAAAGCATCACGACATGAGTAACACATTCTGCCTTTGGGTTTCATCTGGGTACAACACAGGTTCATGCCAGGGTCACACAGGGGGTCATTTGAACCAACATTTAGCTGTAGTCCATTAGGGACTGCATTTAACTTTTTTAAAGATATATTTAAAAGGTCTATTTTAAAGATTCTATTGTTTCTGCACGTCACCCCAATGCTATGCTGCGAACACAATGATTTCACAAATAAAGCATCCTTCTATTGTCATTCTTGATTAGCGCGGAGAGGAGAGGACCTTGGGGCTAGAGCCTTTGCCCCGTGGGGGGAGGGGGACGCTGTTTTTACCCCAGATGCTATCAGATGACAGAGTCCTCACCTCCCCAGTAGTGTCTCCCGTAGCCTAATTAAAGAGTTGGCTTTTCCTCAGTCCTGTGAGCCACTAATCACCTCGGCGAGTCTTATCTCCCAGTGGCCTATTGAAGATCACATCAATGGACACCGGTTAATAGAGAGAAGAAAATACAGAGATTTACAAGATATCAAGTGTTGCATTCTTTATAATTAACTGAGATATCAGTTGGGATCTCGGAGAGCTTGTTTTCTACCCTTGTGAATCGGTGTTTACTGGTTCAGTTGTGGCAAAGCAATGTGTTTTTCAGTGATGTTACAAAAACTCTTCATACTTGTTCCTACTTCACTGTTCATACTTTTTGCACATTACTGCTCAATTACGCAGCCCTGCTAAATATTCCATCCCACTACTGTATTGCTACTTTTATTCATATTCTAATTGGTGTATATACTTGACCACATCATGCACAATTGTACAGCCCTGGCCTATTCTATTCTATTGATGCTTCAATTCTAATTTAGTTTATATTCCATTTAATTTTATTCCACCTTTTTATTTTATTCTACCGTAATTGTCTGCCTGTTAATGTCGCAACAAAGACGACCAAATAAAATCCCTTGTATGTGTAAACTACTTGGCAATAAAGACCTTTCTGATTGTGATTCTGATTCTGAAGAGCGCTTCCATACCCGGCGGCGCAGATCTTATCACAATTACCAAAGCGCTTTGTTTTCCTTTTAACATGTTTCTCAAAGTTTCTTTTTTCACTTTGAAATCGGACACCGCTGCCAATTTTGCCTTGTACGGGAGCCCGTGGCTAAAGCAGGCTATAGAGCAGCCTCGGCCGCGTTAAGCTGGACAGCTTATCTCCAACACATCTTCAGGGCTGCTTCAGAAACTCAGCAATTACCGCTTGTCATGAGGACGGCACTGACGAGTTAAACTGTGGTCCTGGAACGGAACCGGGGGTCAACCGAACGGGCATATTTTGAAGCTAAACCCGGTGCCAAGAGCTTTATTCTCACTCTTCTCCCATCCGATGCGTAACTGTTTTTCTTTCCTCTTCCCGTCCGTCGATGTTGTCAAAAGCTACGTCTTGACGGTTTGGTCTCTGGTAGAAGAGTCCTACCAGAAATAAACACAAACAGAAAACGTCAGTCCGTCAAGGTATCCTCTCCCAGATCTTCATTTGAATGGCAAATGTAGGCCAGTGCCTGTAGCGTCAACTGAAAAGAAGTCGTGTTTGTAGATGTTACTCTCTGACCGAGACATAACAAAGCACATCCTGGTCGAGCCGCAGAATTACCACAAGGGGCCCCCGAACGGACTTAGCAAATGTATTTGCATAGCTCATTTTCAAGTTCTGCTTACAGTTGATAATCCCCAGAATCAACATCGATGAACTGTGGAGCGGGAGAAATGCGTTGCAAGCAATAGCAGCAATACTCATGAAAGATACTTTCATATTTTCAGACAGACCGTTTGCACAGGGAATGTAAAATGCCCACATTGTTCGGCGATAAATAAGTCAACCGCTAAAACAGCTAATAGGTTGGTTGGTCCTCGCTGATGGAGAGGCGCAACAAACACTGGTATTTTGTTCATTTTGAAGGCCCTTATTGGAATGGAATTTTGGTACCTAACCCGTTCTAGTGACTGGCTGAGTTTGCTCTGAACAGGGTAAATCTGCCTTTTGCTTGATGCTCATGGAATGAACTCCCAACAGTCCTTAAAGCTTGAGATTATCCCCTCTGTTGCAGAGTTTAAAACCTTGATCTCCAACCTTTGTCAATCAAGTTGTACGTGTTTTAATTGATTATTATCCTTACTTGTCTAATTGTCTGATTGTATATGCTGTGTGATTTTATATGCCTTTTTTTGCTTAACTCTGTGTGTTTGCTTAACTCTGTACTATGTACACGTGACGTGACTGTGAATGAGGGAAACTCGAGTATAAATAAAGGTTTAAAATGAAAATATCAACCAACGTAACATAAGACACGATGGCAAGAACAACACCTGCCGTGCGACAGGAGCAGCTTGAGGTTCTGTCGGAACGATACAGCCGGTTCTAAAGAAGACACAACAGCCCGGTGATGTCATTTCCTCTGGGTTCTCTTCTGGTGAATTTGCCACAGTTTGGGGAGATTAAAGGCTTCCTCTGCCTGCAGAGTGGGTGTACCTGCGCCTTCCTTCTAATTTACCTGAGCCCGGCGCCCCCTCGCCCGTTCCCTTTACGGTACCTGCAAAGCCCCCCCCCCCCCCCCCTTTGAAGTGTACTCTCCTGTGTATGATGTAAACGGTGAGTGTGTGTGTGTGTCTGTGTGTGTGTGTGTGTGTGTCTGTGTGTGTGTGTGCATGCGTGCGTGCGTGCGTGTGTGTGTGTGTGTGTGTGTGTGTGTGTGTGTGTGTGTGTGTGTGTGTGTGTGTGTGCGTGTGTGTGTGTGTGTGTGTGTGTGTGTGTGTGTGTGTGTGTGCGTGCGCGCACCAATGTTGGTGTGATAACACAAACATGGAGTTCAACAAAGGATAGGTTTCCTGTCGCCCTGATTCCCATGTAACACAATGAGGACAGACAATAGAGCCGGCCTCATTCACTATCATTATCCTGCTCGGTTCACTGGGAGCTTCTGTTACATGAGCAACACACTAAAGTCCATCGCATGCCCCCCCCCCCCACCTCTCTGCAGTGCCCCCCTCCTGAAGACTTTATCTGCATGACCGTCAGTGTAAGCTTTTCTACCGACCCAACGAGCGGAGGAAGTGGGTCTCACTGTGCAGCGAGTGCGTTGTCGTTTGATTAATGAGCAGCGTTGAGTTGCTGGCGTGCTGCGATAGTGTGCCACTGATGGCCTCGGATAGCGGCTTGTGATCCGATAGCGTTTAACCAGACCCAGAGTAGGAGTTTGCGGGTCACACGTCATTATTTCTGGCCTTCCAGAGGGTTCTGAAGAGAGGGTAGATGTTGCAGTTGAAGATGTTGCAGTTGTTATCATTTTTATTATATTTGAGGAGAGATTTTCTTACACGTCATATATTATGATGAGATGAGATAAGACAAAAAAAATTATCTGAATAAAAAGAAAAACAACATTACACACCATTATAGCATAAAAGCTAAGAAGCTAATATACCTACCTGTTGATACCATGAATGTCAAATTGAAATTCTTTGGCCCCAAACAGCCCACCACCTAAATGTATATTATGTTTGGGCAATATAGAAAGGTTTGGGCACCCCTAGCTTTAGCTGCGACAGTGGCTCAGGAGGTAGAGCGCTCAATCTGGAATCGAAGGTTCCCTGTTCAATTCCGGCTCCTCCCAGCAGCGCATCAAAGTGTCCTTGAGCGAGACACTTAACCCCCTAACTGCTCCCGATGAGCCCTTACATGGCTGCCTCCACCACCGTCTGTGAGTGAAGGGGTGAGTGTGAGGCATTTAAAGTGTAAAGTGCTTTGGATAAAAGCTCTATATGAATTCAGTCCATTTAGCTGAAGTGTGATCTTTTGATCACGTCATACCAATGGACTGATCATTGCCAGAGAAGGAAACAGACAACATACTACACAAGATAGCTAAGATATTTTTTATATTTTTTCTACTTCTTGTGTGCGACTGATATCATCGTCTTCATTTCAGACTCGATAAACAAACTGAGGTTGCCCTCATTGTCATATGTCAAGTTTACATCTAGATAAATAAACAAAACAGGTGAATATAAAGAGAAAGAAAGATAGCAAAAGATCATAAAAGTAAAACAATTTACAATGTTAAAATAGGCATCAATAAAAAAAACATAAAAACAATCAAAAATACAAGTAAAACATAGATAAATAGAATAGAATAGAATAGAATAGAATAGAATAGAATAGAATAGAATAGAATAGAATAGAATAGAATAGAATAGAATAGAATAGAATACTTTATTCATCCAGAGGGAAATTTGGCACTAAATCGCTCACAGTAAACAGTAAACATTTAGGGAGACAAAACAAGTCACGAATGAGGAATACAAAAAGTCAATTACAATTACAAAGAGTACCAGGAAGGTTTAAAACATGGCCCTAACTTGACCACAGGTCAGCAGGGAATAGAATTTCAGTTTAAGCTGAAAATCATTCCAGGAAGTTGAAGCACCAAAGCAAAAGGCAGACTTTCCAAGTTCAGACGAGGGACCTTGAGCATAAGCGGGTTAGATAGAGTCTAGGATTCCAATCTAGCATCGTTGCAATATAAGGTGGCAGCTTTCCAATAATGGCCTCACAGATAAACAAATACCAATGATATGCCATTCTGATTTATATAATTGTATTGAGCTTGCAAAGGTCAATAGATATGAATTCATGATACAATTATGCACATGTTTTCTGTGTTTTCCGGACCCCACACGCTCCTGCCGGCCCGGGCGGCATCCAGAGGATGTGGCTCAGTTTAACCCTTTCACTGCCACACTACCAAAGGGTTAACCCTTTCACTGCCACAATACAGAAGGTTAACCCTTTCACTACCACACAACAACCCTTTCACAACCACACTACGTAAGGGATAATGTATAGCTACGAGGTCATTGTCGCAAAATAATTGACCGACACGGAGTTTAGAATACCGAGGCGCCGCGCTGAGGTGTTCTAAACGCAGTGAAGGTCAATTATTTTGCGACAATGACAGAGTATAGCTATACATTATCCCGCTTATTACATGGCTAACTTACTAACAATATACCTAATTCATTTTACACCATCGACAAGACGAGATCAAATGCAGACGCAGTTGTTCTGTTCTGTGGCTCCGCGCTGTCATCGCCGGCAGCTTGCACTGATGAGTGCAGCTGTGCATATGCTGAGCAGCTTTCATGACTGCGATCTAAATGCTTGATTGCTCCAGCTGCGAACAGCGGTCATTATTGCTCGGTTGCCCCTGACAGCTGTGAATTATCGAGAAATAACTGACCGCTGCTACAGTATGGGCAACCGAGCGCTATTGACCAATCACAATCAAGCATTTTAGCGAATGTGAAAACGCCATGTAATAAAGAAGGTTAACCCTTCCACTACAACACTACAGGTGTCTGTAGTGTGGTAGTGAAAGGTTAACCTTCTGTAGTGTGGTAGTGAAAGGTTAACCTTCTGTAGTGTGGTAGTGAAAGGGTTAAAGCAAGAGTAAAGATAATGGTATATGAAACTGGACATGTCATGTTAGCTTGTAGGACTAAACAATGCTCCAAGTTTAGGCTACATTTTTGCAAGGGAAAAACTGCCATGGCCATTCTCAAAGGGGTCCCTTGACCTCTCACCTCAAGATATCTGGATGATAATGGGTTCTACGGGTTTAGCCCCAAGTCTTCCCTTTACATACATGCCCACGGTATGCTAATCACGTGCTGTTCTTTGCATGCAGTACAAATATGTAATATCCGCCTATTCTACTGTGATTATGAATTTAACTGTTTTTAAATTGTTGTACGGCGTCCTTGAGTGCCTTGAAAGGCGCCTTATAAATAGAATGCATTATTATTATTATTATTATTATTATTATTATTATTATTAAATAATATTGTTATTATTATTATTATTATTATTATTATTATTATTATTATTATTATTATTATTATTATTATTATTATTATTATTATTATTATTATTATTATTATTATTATTATTATTATTATTATTATTATTATTATTATTATTATTATTATTATTATTATTATTATTATTATTATTATTATTATTATTATTATTATTATTATTATTATTATTATTATTATTATTATTATTATTATTATTATTATTATTATTATTATTATTATTATTCTAAAAATGGTGTATTTGAATATTTCTGTGTACTGGGGTCCCTAAACACTCTTGGAATTGCATAAATTAGGTATGACTGGACCAGACTCTTATTCATGTTTGATGATGTTAGTCTCCAGCCATTTCATTATAGTGAGAATTTTTTATTTTTTTTTAACTTGACCTCACTGTATAAAATGACCTATTGTGACCTCTGTGAATCACCTCATAAAACGTTACAACCACAAACTAGAGATCTAAAGAATCTAGAGAATGTATGGCTTTCCTAGGTTTATTGACAATAAGGGGGGGTTTCTGAGCAATTTCCAGAACAGAAGTGCTCGCCATCCAATTGCCAAATGTCAAAAGTTTTTAATGCCAAATCAAAGCAAGAATTTTCTATGGTGTTCCTCAAGGTCTTGATGTCTTAATGTGATATTTTGGAGGGATTATTGACCACACATATGAATTCTTGAGTGGTCAAAAATGGTCAAATCTTGCACCAAATCTGTGTAACAAATGGTATCAACCCAAAAAAATTGCTGCAACAACTTATTAGACATAATTGAGCATGAGAATGGCCACCACACACTTCCATCATAATGTTCTAAGCCCTTATACACTCTAGACTTTCAAAATCAATCAATGTAATGGGTGCCTAACCAAAACACAATGTTTATTACATATTTATGTCTATGAAACCTTAACACACCGTGCTGAGCTGCATCCCAAATTAATCTTCAGGTTTCCAGCTTTCAGATGATGTACGACTGTTGACCTATAGCCTCGCAAGCCAGACGGATCTTGCATGATTTCACAACGTTGCTCACCACTGAGAAATCATGCAAGATTAATGTGGCTACTGTTGACCCGCCACCTCCCCCTGAAGATCCCCTGCCCAAAGAAATGGGTCTATGTGTGTCTCTGTGGACTAAGGGTTTCCCCACTACAGTGACAGATGGCTACAGTTCACTATAAGATTCTTTGAATTTCTCATTGATTTGAACTGGGGCCCATGTTACACAACCATCAGCCAAACGGCCCGATCCTCTTCATTCCAAACTTCTTTTTGTTGTACTGTTGTGTGCTGTATAATGACAATACGTTTTAATCTAATCTAATCAAATCTTTCTTTATTTGCCATGTCAGTCATTTACCTGCCATTTCACCCTGTTCTACAGACTTTTTTTTTATTTTTTTTTTTAATACTCGGTTCAATAGAATAATAATATAATAACTAACTTTATTTATATAGCACCAGACAAGGATTGCAGTTCAAAGTGCTTTACATAATAAAGACATAATAAAACAAGCAGCAAGAGCAATGCATAGCACAAATAAAAATAGCAGCATGATACAAAAATCATATCAGAACCTAATGTTCCAATAGGCTTCTTGAATTATTGTAATCTCGTTACAAAATCATGAACAATAAAATAACATAACATTTAAAAAATTAAAACACAATTTTGGGGCCTGTGCTGTTCTGAAATTCCTGTTCCCTAGAACAGCAATAAGGACCGTTCTGCGCCCTCTCTTTCTAAAACTCGGTCTGTAAAATCTTGTGTGTTTATGTTTATGTTTATGTTTATAAGTTAGATAAACAGTGAAGCTTCTCCACCATTTCAACGTATTGTTCAATATGTTATATTTCATCTTTGGATTTGGTGTTTAAGGGAGGAACAAAATGCTATGACGATCCCTCTAATATAGGAGTTCAATGTGTCCCCAACTTTGAAAGGACATAGTCCACTTGGGGGAAAAGTGTGGACGTTTACAAAGTAAAAGAAAATATAAAATAAAATGTTAGCAATGATGTTTTTTTTTATTTAACTCCAGCGTTTAGATGATGGGGGAGGTCCAAAATCAATTGGAAAAAAAGTATGGACACAGACAATGATGGGGGGGGGGGGGGGGGGGGGAGGGGCGACTACGGTATTTCTGTCAATTGTCAATTCAGCAAACAGTCAAGGGACAATTACTGGCCTTCCAGAGGGGAACCTCAACTGTCCATGACCTAGTTATGGCATATAGTACATGGAGAGTTGTGACATGAAGTAAATTATAGACTGCAACGTACCAATTGACTTAAGCTTCTCTGGTCAGCAAATTATGGTGGAACACAGTAAAAAGGGAACTAGGGAATTCACTTAGCCAACTAGCTCTTATGTGGCTATTGCTTTATTAATTAATTAATTAATTCAACCTTTAGTTACCTAATTTCCAGGACTACATTTACATTTTACATTTACATTTAGTCATTTAGCTGACGCTTTTATCCAAAACGACTTACAAGTTCTGTACGACAAGTCAGCAGGAAGGGTACAACTCTTTCAGCTGAGTAACAATGTTCATCAAACAGTGCTGAAACTTGGGTGCTGCAGTGTTGAGTGCATAGACATAATACATATTAGTATAGTAGGAGGAGTGCATGGTAGTATAGGACAGTAAGAAGGTTAGTGTTTTTCTTTTTTCATTTAATTTAATTTCATTTCAGATATTGATTGTGTGTTTTTAGTCGACCGCAAAAGATTGGTCGGGATTCGGCTGTCCTAACTGTGGTGGGAAGTTCGTTCCACCATTGTGGAGCGAGGACGGAGTACAGAGGGTCGAATACATTGAGGGGTTTTTCATTTTCAAATGAGATACTTTTCTTTTTTAACTAACATTAGTAGCATATCTCTTTGAAATTCCACAGATGGAATGTTAGTGATGTATAGGTGACATTCAGCCCCGGTCTCTCTTCCTCTCTGACTGCTCTTTGGGACCATTCAGGTGGTCCTTCTGTGTCTCCGGTGCCCCCTGGTCCGTGCTCTCAGGTGGGCTTCACTGACCAGGTCAACGTTCTTACATGGATGTCTTGTATAGCATTTACATTTACATTTTGTCATTTAGCTGACGCTTTTATCCAAAGCGACTTACAAGTTTTGTACGACAAGTCATCAGGAAGGGCACAGCTGAGTAACAATGTTCCTCAAAGTGTTGAGTGCTACAGTGTAGGTTAGTATATTATCTCCCATGATGAGCAACACTGGAGGGATGATCTTACAGTACAGTAACCTCTCTGGAGTGATCTGGGCGACCGTGGAGTCCTGTTTCCTGGAACCTGAGTGATGACCTAATCTATCTGATATTCAACAATTCCACTGTTATCTCCCTGCATTCATCATCATGAATCTATCTAGAAATGTATCCTCATCCCTGCCCCCCCCCCTCCTGCACGTGTACACAAATGTGTGTACAGTACATACACACAGAAATAGATACACATGCATGCATTTACATTTTGTAATTTAGCTGAACGCTTTTATCCAAAGGGACTTACAAGTTCTGTACAACAAGTCAGAAGGAAGGGTACAACTCTCGAAGTGTAAGTAACATTGTTCGTCAAACAGTGTGGAACTTGAGTGCTGATATAGGTAGAGGTATTCCTTGGTAGCAGAGTGCATACTAGTAAAGGACAGTACAAAGGTTAGTATTTGAAAAAAATTATTATAATCATTTCAGATATTTATTGAAGAAGTGTGTTTTTAGTCCACAATGGAAGATTGAGTGGGTTTCGGCTGTCCTGACTGTGGTGGGAACTCACCTCCAAACACACACATATTTTTTAATTTTTTTATTCCATAAGCAGTGATGCAACTATAGGTGTGATATCAAATGAGAGACATTTAACATTTGTGACCTTATAAGCCCCAGTAAGTCTTTTCCCTGCTTATGGCAGAAATTAACTATCTTTTCCTTTCCTGTTTACCGGTAATGTTGTCCTTGATACTGCATGTGGGGTTAATGGGAAAATTGCGTTTCACCAAAGGATATTATGACTGACGCTGGTGACGTCAGGTGACCGGACCTGCAACGCTAAACTAGTTTTGGCTAGTGATTTAAACTTTTAAATTTTTTTAATTTTTTGACAATTACCTTTTTTAATCCACTGCCTTATCAAAAAGAGAACTAGGAATCTCTAATTAGTTAGCCCACTAGTTAGCCCTTATAGAGTTAATGAGTTAGCCAACTAGTTAGCCCTTATAGAGTTAGCCAACTAGTTAGCCCGGGAGCATGTCTATGTTCCCCGGGTCCTATGTTCCACGGGTCCTATAGTTCCCCGGTAGGCGGGTAGCGATAGATAGTCAGACCACCAGCCCTGATTCCAAACTCTAACCTTAACCAACTTCGAAAGAGGGCCTAAGCTTAACCAGTTCGAAACAAGGCGGACATTAATAATTAATAAAATAATAAAAATTTATAAAAATTTCAATCAATCAATCAATCAATCAATCAGGGAACATAGGACCCGGGGAACATAGAACCCGGGGAACATAGGGATGACCCCGTTAGCCCTTATGTGTTAATGAGTTAGCCAACTAGTTAGCCTGTATAGAATTAGCCAACTAGTTAGCCCTTATGTGTTAATGAGTTAGCCAACTAGTTATCCCTTATAGAGTTAGCCAGCTAGTTAGCCCTTATGTGTTAATGAGTTAGCCAACTAGTTAGCCCAGTTTTTAGAGTTAGCCCTTATAGAGTTAGCCAACTAGTTAGTGCTTATATAGTTAATGAGTTAGCCAACTAGTTAGCCCTTATGTGTTAATGAGTTAGCCAACTAGTTATCCCTTATAGAGTTAGCCAGCTAGTTAGCCCTTATGTGTTAATGAGTTAGCCAACTAGTTAGCCCAGTTTTTAGAGTTAGCCCTTATAGAGTTAGCCAACTAGTTAGTGCTTATATAGTTAATGAGTTAGCCAACTAGTTAGCCCGTATGTGAAATTCTAATGAGTTAGCCAACTAGTTAGCCCTTACGTGGCTGTTGTTTTTGTAGTATTTGTAGAATCCATTTAAGTTGAATTAACATTAGTAGCATGCCAGTCTCTTTGAAATTCCACAGATGGAATGTTAGTGATGTAGGTGACTGCTGCATTCAGCCCTGACCTTTCTTCCTCTCTGACTGCTCTTTGGGACCATTCAGGTGGTCCTTCTGTGTCTCTGGTGCCCCCTGCTCTGTGCTCTCAGGTGGGCTTCATTGACCAGGGTCAACGGGACCTCACAGGAGCTCTGCTGGCAGGCCGGTGCCCACACAGTTGAGTGTAAGTCAGTAAGACAATGCAGCAGGTCCCCCTCACAATGCAAGGGCTCCACCATAACAATGCAAGACTACGGCAACAATGGACGCAGGACTCCCGATGAGGGAGGCGAGACCGCCGCAGACGTCTGGACTAGGGATTTGGCTGCAGGCCTCGGGGCAGTCATACCTGACTAGAGGCAACCTGAGATGGTGGGAGGGACGGAGGGAGGGGGGGGGGGGGAGGGGAGGGGAGGGGGGGGTTTATGAATGAAAACCTTCTGAGACTGAGATTAAAATGTCAAAGGGTTTAAAGAAATTAAATAAATAATTTAAAAGCGTACATTTAAAAGCATCTATTAAATCAGACAGGAACTGTAGAATTTTAACACGGTCAAAAGCTGGTACGATGCATTGTGAATTAGATTCGATTCGAGTAAAATGTATTGTCATTATTATAGAGCAGTGCAAGTACAGTGCAAAGGCGTAAACAGTCAAGTGAAGTAGGTATATTACCACTAATTGTAAATGTGTTCATGTTCTGTCTTTGAAGGTGAAAATAGAGGGAAATAATAGGTGAAAAGCAGAAGGTCAGAGATCAGGGAGCAACAGTATGTTGTTTTATTGGCCTTGAGGATCAGTCAGGGGCACCCTGCTCCACTCAGAGCGACCTATGGTACCTTTCAACACCAGAGGTGACTTAATCAACTCCAAACAGCCCATAATATAGACACGATAGCTGAACAGGCAGAGGAGAAAAGGTGTGTGTGTGTTTGTTTGTGTGTGTGTATGTGTGTGTGTGTGTGTGTGTGTGTGTGTGTGTGTGTGTGTGTGTGTGTGTTGTGTGTGTCTGTGCACCTATGTGTTTGTTTGTGTGTGTGTGTGTGTGTTGTGTGTGTTTTTGTGCACCTATGTGTGTGTGTGTGTGCCTATGTGTGTGTGTGTATGTGCGCGCCTATGTGTGTGTGTTTGTGTGTGTGTGTGCATGTGAGTTCACGTGCTTGTGTACAGTACGTGTTTTTGTGACACACCACGTAAATATTTACTGTCTCTAACCAAACGGCGTGGATTCAAAAGCTAACATTACTGAGAATGAAATAATGAGGCTGTGGCCACAGGGAGCTGCGG
The DNA here is from genome assembly GCF_963971535.1 of Notolepis coatsorum. NCBI lineage: Eukaryota > Metazoa > Chordata > Actinopteri > Aulopiformes > Paralepididae > Notolepis > Notolepis coatsorum. Next base: position 24,355,113 of record NC_140177.1, on the reverse strand, counting down.
GGAGACACACTTACACAAATATGTCCTGAGTAAACAGAGTCTTTGTTGAAACACTCTGATACCTCTCACTCTGCACAAACAAGAAGTAGGTGTTGGAGGCGATTAGCAAAACAAATGTCAAGCTCTTTCACTCAGTTATCAGCCTCTTTTCAATGCATTCCTTGCACAGGTGCATGGTGGACGTGTGTGCGTGTGTCTGTTTGTGTGCTTTATTCAAGTATGCATGCATGTATGATTATGTGTGTGTGCGTGCATGCATACGTGTGTGTGTGTGTGTATGTGTGTGTGTGTGTGTGTGTGTGTGTGTGTGTGTGTGTGTGTGTGTGTGTGTGTGTGTGTGTGTGTGTGTGTGTGTGTGTGTGTGAGTGCGTGCGTGCGTGCGTGCGTGCGTGCGTGTGTGCGTGTGTGCGTGCGTGCGTGCGTGCGTCTGTTGCCAAACACTGTGAGGTGGAATTTTAAGAAGGAAGGTTCCTGAAGAATTTGACAACATAAACTTGGCACTTTGTTCCTACATCGATGTCTTAAGATAAGATGTTCTTTTATTAATCTCCTTGGGGGAATCCAGGTGTCATGGCAGCACAAGGGAGGGGAGGTACAGCAGGGTAATAGAGGTGACAATGAAATAATAGAGGATGAAAACATTAGATAGTAGGTAAAGAACAAGATAAACTATGAATAGAAATAAAGGTGAGGGTCTGGTCAGCCACCAGGTGAAACATGTGTTACTCTATCAATAATAATAATAATAATAATAATAATAATAATAATAATAATAATAATAATAATAATAATAATAATAATAATAATAATAATAATAATAATAATAACACAATGTGCGATGGGTCCATGCAGGGTTCAATAGAGTCCAACAGTCCTAACAGTTCTCAAGTTCTCCAGCCGTTAGTTCTCCAGTCGTTAGTTCTCCAGCCGTTAGTTCTCCAGCCGTTAATTCTCCAACCATTGACCAGGTCAGTCCTCGCCTGCGGTTGTGGAGGGTCCTACTAATCACCACAAAGTACCAGAAAATACCCACAAAGTACCCCAAAATACCGCAAAGTACAACAAAATACCCCAAAGTATACCCCAAAATACCCCAAAGTATACCCCAAAATACCCCAAAGTACCCCAAAATACCCCAAAATACTCCAAAGTACCCCAAAACACCCCCAAAGTATGCCCCAAAACACCCCAAAGTATGCCCCAAAATACCACAAAGTACCCCAGAATACCCCCAAAGTACCCCAAAATACCCCCAAAATACCCCAAAGTACCCCAAAATACCCCCAAAGTACCCCAAATTATACCCTAAAATACCACAAAGTATCACGAAATACCCCAAAGAGCCTCAACGTTCCCCAAAGTATACCTCTATGTACTACAAAATACTGGCTCAGAGGTAGAGCAGGTCAACTAATGAATGATCATATGGTCAATGGTTTGGTCAGTGGTTTGAATCCCAGTTCCTTCTGTTCACATGCCGAAGTGTCCTTGGGCAAGACACTGAACCCCAAATTGCTCCCAAATGAGTCTGGCTGCCATTGCTCTGTGAGTGCATGTGTGGATTGGTGAAGGAGAGCCTAATTCCTCAACAGCTTTATTTAAATTCTTAAAGATATTAGTCCATAAGCAGTGATACGACTAGGTATACGTTATCAGATGAGAGACATTTAACACATGTGACCTTGTGACCTCTGCCCCTGAAAGCTCTTTACACCCAGGAAATAAACAGCGGGAGACGTCTTAAACAGACGCAGAGTCAAAGGGCCCCGGGTTTAATTTTCTCACAGCAAACAATAGGACTCACGTAAAAGTGAACAATCACAGAAAGTCTAACATGTACTTAGACGTTTACTGTACTCTTCAGAATCTCATGCGTGGTTTCCCAGAACATCGTACCATCACTGCCGCCAACAACCTGTAATGCTTGACGTTCCCCATAAATGGTAAATAATTACAATGTAATAGACGTCTACAGGATGGCACTAAACCCATTTGCCAGTCGAGGACACGACGCGTCTTGTCTTTGTTGTAGAAAGTCAACAAGTTGTGGTTTGTCTGCACCTTTCTTCTCCGCCGGCAACCTGTGCTTTTAGATTTTATCACGTGCGCTTAATAATAAAATACTTTAATAGGTTTCGCCTCATGTACCAAGAGGTGGAGTGCTCGGAGGTCATGCTCAGGTAATGTCTCTACGATAATGCATGGCAACGTTGTTATCTGAACATCTATGTTTAGATTAGATTAGATTAGATTCAAATGTATTGTCATCATACACGCCGTACATACATCTGATTAGCACTACACTTTAATCACCTGTACATTTTATATTACTATTGCACTTTACTGTTGGACGCCAAACCTCATTGTATTATACTTGTGCTGTATAATGACAATACATTTTAATCTAATCTAATCTAATCTACAGTACAATGAAAAGAAGTTGTGCATCCAACCAGAATGCAAATGTAACAATAGTAATATACAATGTACAGGTGATTAAACTGGAGTGTGTATGAATGAGTACTACTGAGTAATAATGCTAATCAGATGTATGTACAGTGCTGTAGTATTATTATGTACAGTGATACAGGTATAAAGACACTATGGTAGTAAGTCATACTGGCCAGTGGTATAACTAGTAAGAGTAGGGATATATGATTAGATTATATAGATAAAATAGATCCAGGAGGAGATTTATAATACTGAGTGGGACTATAGTCTCTACACAGATAAACCTAGTAAATATATACGGACCGAACAGTGATGATCCAATGTTTTTTCATAACCTGTTCATGAAAATGGCAACATTCCCGGGACAGTTTATCATGGGGGGGGGGGGGACTTTAACTGCGTGAGAGAACCGGAGATAGATAAATCTGTGGGGACGGACACCGCCCACAGAAAAGCAAGGAAAATGATATATACATTTATGAAAGACTTCAACTTGGTGGAGATATGGAGATTAAACCCAGACAAGAGGGAATATTAGTGCGCATCAAGATGACCAAGCAAACCATCTTTCTCTAGAACAGACTACTTTTTGGTTTCGACAAGCTTAATATCTAAATTTAAAGGAAGCAAATATGACAGTAGACTGTTGTCGGATCACTCACCAATGACATTGACAATGAACATGCCGGAAATAGCAAAAGCACCTCCTAGATTCAGATTCCAAACCAAATGGCTCAACAACCCAAAATGTATGACTTTCCTGGAGGAGAAGATGGGTCTTGGGATATTTCATATGTTTTGGCTAATTTTGATTTAAATTGTGTAATTCCCATTTTAAAATGTTTTACCATGGTATGTTTGGTATCTTTTTTTTTCAGCACAGCCTCACATATATGACCTGACAGTTAGTTTTCATATTGTATAATACTGTATATACTGTATACTGCATAATGTACAACACAAAACACAAAATCGGATTGAGAAAATGTGTTATTTTTAGTATGAACCAATGCAAACATATCAAATCAAGGATATAAAACAGTGGAAATGCACCCTCAGGTAGCATATTTACATAAACAAAAGAGAACAGATCAGAATTCAATTTACAAAGCATTATTTTCTCCATACCCAGGTAATAAACACAGACGAAATTTTGATTCTCAACTGGAAATGATCACCAGCATGCTTTTTTTTAACAAAAAGTCAGTAAAGGTAATTTTTTTTACAAAAAAAGGTAAAAAAAAATGTTTTACAGTAAAAAGGTAAAAAATGACTAAATAATTAAATTTTGGGATATTCAATATACATACAGTACACATATGACTAGAGTGCAGTCATATAGAGTGCAGGATGCCTGAGGCGTATCCAAAAAAAAAATTGCACCTGTCAAACTGTAACGCCTTTTGACAGGTGTTACCTGTGTATACGTGGCATGGGGGTCTAGCTGCGGTCCTGGGGGTCTGCACGGCATGAACCGGAGGGGCTGAGGGGCTGGATCAGGATCACTGTTGGTCTTCCAGGGCGTCTGATCTCCTGCCTGATCTCCTGCCTGATCTCCTGCCTGGGCTGGACGTCTTGGCCTGGCCTGGGTTGTCCTGCGTCAGACTGGAGCAGGCTGCTCATCATGTCTGCACATAAATGGCACACTCATTGTACATATAAGACACTGCTCATACAACACACACACACACACTGTATATACACTCAATATTCCATTCTGTATATATTGCGTACAAAGTCTACCCTCCTTCCATGTCTCACAGAACTGGTTGAAGGCAGAGCTTCTGCTCCTTCCTCCTCCTCACTGTAGAAAACAATAAAAAGCACATTATTTTCAACATTCAACAAGGAATCTCTTGATGCACACTTACCATGTACACTTATCATGTACATTCACCATGTACACTTATCATGTACATTTATAATGTACACTTGTCATTTACATTCATCATGTACACTTGTAATGTACATTCATCATGTACATTCATCATGTACACTTATCATGTGCATTCATCATGTACTTGTGCATTCATCATGTGCACTTATCATGTGAAAGCCTTTCTTTGCCTTTCCCAACAAGTTTGACAAAAACAAAAGCAATCAAAGTCCAAAATAAGTGTCTTTACCTTTCATTGTCGTCATGATCAGTGGACCTTTCGTCACCATCACCAACAAACGATGGATCATCAACGTCGTACTACTACTACTACTACTACTACTACTACTACTACTACTACTACTACTACTACTACTACTACTACTACTACTACTACTACTACTACTACTACTACTACTACTACTACTACTACTATTACTGCTACTACTACAACTACTACTACTGCTATACAAGTCGAACTACTAACTATAAACTACAACTACTGAAAAAACGGTGTTGTCCCACAGAAATTATCTTTTAGACAAACTTTTTGCGCACATGGAGACTTCTTCTACTGTTCCTTTCTGGCAGTAAACTTCCGCCTCCTTCGTCACTTCCTCCCAAACGTTTCCGTTTCATTCTAGCTCAAAAAATGACCAAGATATTGATAAAAATGTAACGCATGTAAAATTATATCTGGCACATTTTACGCGTGCGTAAAAGTTTATTTAGCATCGAATTGAAATGATCCTGGTTCATTCATTTATTGGTTTATCAAGACAAAATAAAAAGTAGCGTGTAGTTTCAAGGACACGTCATAATGCCACGCCGAAAAAACCCCGGAAATGGACTAAGTTTTCGATACAGAGAGGCACAAACTGATGATGTCACTTCATCACGTCGCCGTGAGCCGCGACCGGGAACCGTTAACATGTACTTCTCTATAAATACAGATCAAACAAATGCAACGATAAGATGGGAAGCATTTAAAGGAAAACTCCAACATTTTGGGAAATTAGCATTTAACATCTTCCCTGGAGTTAGACAAGAAGATACATACCTTTTTGTCTCTGTACGTGCATTTAGCTTTGGGAACAGTCGCTCCGTTAGCGTAGCTTAGCTTCATCACTGGAAGTGGGGGAGATCCGGAGCTTCATCACTGGAAGTGGGGGAGATCCGGAGCCTGACGTTCCCTTACACTGTATACAGTCACGAAATACACTCCAAATACAACTCCAAATCATTCATGTAAACATGTTGTGACCTGTGTATTCACCACGTGGAGAAATAAAAAATAATTGAATTCGACAATTACGTTTTATAAGCAAATATACTCTGAACTATTTTTTGCCTAACCACTCCTCTGGGCGCAGTGATTTCAGTGCTACCTGCTAACGTCGAGAGGGGCGGTCGGCCAGTGTTTACCAATGTGACTAGTAGCTTAGCGACATACTTACTTGACTGCTGCTAATCATGTCCGACTTTGAAAGAGAAGAATCCTCAGAGGATGATGAATTATTTAAATCGGTGTGTTGAGATCCATGTTCAGAGCAAGTAGCCATGTCTTCATCCTTTCCGGATCTGTTGGAATTCTATGAAAAGAAAAGGGATCACCTGGCCTACCTTGTAGATTATCACAACCATTTACAAAACAGTAATGTACCATGATTATAAAGTTGAGATATCAGAGCGAGCAGGTAGCGATAGCTTCAATTCAATCGGTTCGGATGCTTTGAATGAAATGAAAATGTAAACACTGGCCAGACACCGGCAGTCTCAGTGCCCGCCCCCTCGACGTTAGCAGGTAGCACTGAAATCACTGCGCCCAGAGGAGTGGTTAGGCAAAAAAAAAATCAAGTATATTTGCTTATAAAACGTAATTGTCGAATTCAATAATTTTTTATTTCTCCACGTGGTGAATACACAGGTCACAACATGTTTACATGAACGTTTTGGAGTTGTATTTGGAGTGTATTTCGTGACTGTATACAGTGTAAGGGAACGTCAGGCTCCGGATCTCCCCCACTTCCAGTGATGAAGCTCCGGATCTCCCCCACTTCCAGTGCTGAAGCTAAGCTACGCTAACGGAGCGACTGTTCCCAAAGCTAAATGCACGCACAGAGACAAAAAAAGTATGTATCTTCTTGTCTAACTCCAGGGAAGATGTTAAATAAGCTAATTTCCCAAAATGTTGGAGTTTTCCTTTAAGGCATACATAAGGGGGAGATGATAAGCTATACTAAACATAAATCTAAGGAACATTATAAACAAATGGAGGACAAAGCAGAGAGAATTAAAGGCCCAATACAAAAAAGTATCCACTACAAAGATAGCATCAGACTTACAATGGCTAAAACAATCATACTATGATCAAGGGGAAAAAGCAGGCAAATTATTAGCATGAAGGATTAGAAAGGCACAAACGGAAAGAACGATACATTTAATCAAATTAGGAAATGGGGAATAAACAAAAGACCCAATAGAAATAAATAATGCTTTTAAAGAATACTATGAAAAGTTATATAAATCAGAATACCCAGAAAACACAGAACAACAAAACGAGTTCCTGGACAAGTTAGAATTTCCCAAAATAACGAAGGACTATTTGATCAAAATTTGACTATAGAAGAATTAGAAGATTGATTGACTTTGATTGGCAAGGAGCCTGGGCAAATGTCCGACTTACATCAAGGAACCCGGACCATCAACAAATCAATCTTAACTATATTCACAGGACATACTTGACTCCTATAAGACTGAACAGAATGGGTCTTAAACAAGACTCCAAATGCTCGCAATGTACAAATGGGGACGAAGGGACATTTATGCACATGTATTGGGACTGCCCACCAGTTAAGATATTCTGGAAAGATGTGACCCAACAATTATCAAAACTCGTATCTTGGAATATACCTGTACACCCCTCTGTATTACTATTGAATGATGTTTTTGAGTTTGCAGTAAATCCACAGCTAAAGAGATTGGTTTTATCGGGTATCACAGTAGCTAAAAAGCTGATCGCATCACGCTGGTTTCAACCGGAAAAGATTTGCCGGAAAGTTTGGTTTCTTACATATCTCGATGTGATTTATCAAGAAATATCTACAGCAAGAATTCTGGGTCTCAATGAATCCAAAATGTCAATGTGGTTAGAAGTGGTGGAGAGAATAAAAGCTAGCTTATAATGGTAGTGTCTGGTTAGGAGCAAGGGATAATAGAGGTACTATCCAAAGAGGGGTCCGGGAGGGGGGGGGTTCGAGCTGGAGCATATGTGTGTAGGTTTTTAGATAACAGGTATTAGGGGTATATCCTGTATAAGACATTGGTATTAATGGTAATTTCGTTGGATATACACTGTATATTAATGCTTGTGTATCTTATCGTGTGTTGTCATGTTTGTTTATATGTGTGTTTAAAAAAAAAATTAGAAGAGGCACTTAAAGTTATGAATAGCGGGAAAGTGGCCGGCCCAGATGGGATACCAACAGAGATATACAAGAGGTTCTCAGGGAAACTACTACACCACCCTAGAAATGTTTAATGAAGCCTACAAGGAAGGAACTTTGCCCCCGTCATTAAGATCAGCAATGATTTCAGTTTTACGGAAACCAGGGAAACCACCCTCGGACACAACTTCATATAGGCCTGTGTCCCTTATGGCATGTGACACAAAGATTTTGTGTAAGGCTCTGGCTAGACGCATAGAGAAATCGACTCCACATCTGATAAAAAATGACCAAAATGGATTTGTATTGGGAAGACAGGGATTGCATAACATTAGAAGACTCCTAAATGTTTTACATGCTAAAAAGAACATAAAAGATCACGCAGTTCTGTCATTAGATGCCGAAAAGGCATTTGACAGGATTGAATGGGGATACCGGTTTGAAACACTCAAAAGATTTGGATTTGGGGAAGGATATATAAAATGGATAAAAATTCTATACACAGACCCAATGGTGGACATAACTACAAACAACCAAGTATCAAGACCATTCAAGCTGCAGAGATCTACCAGACAGGGATGTCTGATCTCTCCTTTGCTATTTTTGTTTGCAATTGAACCATTGGCAATGACGATTAGACAAGACCCAGGAATCACAGGAAGGAAAATAGGGGGAAGCCTGTCGCTTTTTGCAGACGACATAATACTATACTTAACAAACTTAGACACTTCAATTAGAAATACCAATGAAATGGGGGCGCCCCAGGGGCGAACCACATAGCGCGCTCAGCCGCGACACGGCCGACCCGGGTTCGACTCCTGAACCCGTCGTTATTTGCAGAATGTCTTCCCCCCACTCTGTCTCCCATTCTTCCTCTGTCTCTCCCTACTGGACTGCCCAGTAGAAATAAAGCGATAAAACGCCAAAAATAAATCTTAAAAAAAAAAAAAAAAAAATACCAATGGAATTCCATTGGAGAATGGAAATTTGGAATATTTTCAGGATATAAAACAAATCAAAATAAAAGCGCACTTATGTTACTGAATAAGAGAGAAAGGGAAAAAGCTCTGTTACACACACAGTGTGCGAACTCCCCCAATGGATTTACTTACTTAGGGATAAAAATAACCCCGGATATTAAAGACATAGTACAAAATAACTATGACCCAATAATGACAGATGTAGAAAATTGTTAGGAATCCAGGTAAGAATGTTGAGTTCAAGTATGGCATGGAAGAATGGAGACGGAGAGGGTGCTGCTCTTCTCGAATATGTGTTCTTTTTTTCTATCAGAAACACTTTGAGCGATAACAATACTTTACCAGGTAAAGCAGGAAGTAGCAATAAGGAAGGATACTTAGAAGAGAACTTAACAACAAAAGAGAATAGGGCGGGCGGCTGATTGGCGCAGTGGGCAAGGCGCTCGCCACTAACGCAGGAGATTCTGGTATCGAGCCCAGCTCTCTGCGTTGCTACCGGCTTGGCCGGTCGTTCATACTAACACAATTGGCAGTGTTAGGGGTGGCAAAGCCGGTGGGTGGTGATTGGACATTGTGGACAGCGACTCCTACAGGTCGGTTGGTGCGCCTGTACAGCAGAATCAGGAAGTATCAGGGGCAGCGTGAGCCTCCCACAGAGTCCCACACGTTACTCCTCACCACTGAGAGATTGCGCTGTTCAGGTGAAAAAATGCGACAGCTGCCTCCTCGTGTACCGGAGGGGACACGTGATGCAAGGCTAGGTCCTTAATGCAGCCGACCAGTGGGAGGCATAGTCTAGCAACGTTCGAGACAGGGGAGGGGAGAATTGAAGGGAGAATTGGCGAGGCAAAATTGGGATGGGAGAAAAATAGAAAATAAGGAGAAAAAGTGGATAAAAAATAATAATAGGGCGGTGAGAGATCCGACTTCTCGACCTAAAGCAAGGATAACTTTAAAGCATGATAACAGGCGAGATATCCGACTTCTGCCCGTCGACGGCTGTTCCCAGTAACACTGCTGAAGAACCGACAGGGAGAGAGGGGCAAAGTATTACTATAAAGGCCTCAGTACAGCCAGCAGACCCAATCAGCACCAGTGACATAATTACAGGCAGGTGACAACAATCAAGGTAATTACTGAGACAGCACGTGACGACAATCAGATAATACAGAGACAGAGAGAGAATTCCAAGATGGCGGCTGGGCCTCCAATCCTGAATAGGGAGAGAAGCCCAGACGTTACAGAAAATAGCCTTGAAAAATGGAGTAAATTACCAATATCAATGAGTGAATATCATCAAAATGACAATATTGCCTAAATGTCATACCTATTCCAATCAATCCTGATGCCCTTACCAGTAATCTTTTTTCGTAGATTAAAGACAATTTTCACATGTTTTATATGGAACAATAAAAAACCCAGGTTGAGACTGACACTCCTTTACCTCCCATACAACAGAGGAGGGCTTAGGGGGCTTTCACACTCAGCCTTTTGTATCGAATCACCGTCCCGGAGCACGGGGGGCAGTGTTCTCACTCACCCCTTTTGGGGTGCGAAACGCGGCTGAATCGTTTTACCCCCCGCTGAACGGGACCAGCTGGCAGAGGTGGTCTCGGGGTCGGTCCCGGGAGAACGGGGGGTGTGGCTTTGCGAGCTTGTACCTTTTCACGGGCGTGGCGCCTGGTGCTGACATAACGTCATACATTTTGTTTGCCATTGCTATGTCTACATTGTTCGAATGCATTTATTTCTATTAGACCAGTGGTGCCCAACCAGTCGGCCGTGGTCGACCAGTAGATCGCTCAAAACGCTCAAAAGCGGACTCTACAACACCACCCATTCGTGATAAAATGGGGTGGGTTATATTGACACGGCTTGACAACAGAGGTTCAAATATAACTTCATATTTATTGGCAATTTGTTCATTTTATATCAACATCCAGAGTCCGCAGTCGTGTTAAGACATTCCCGTTTACATTTTCGGTCGACCAGTAGATCAATGACATTCAATATAATCGATGCGAGCTAGTATGTTGCATGTAGTAACGTTAGCGTTAGCCGTTAGCTTAGCGTTATTGTTAACCCTGCAAAACGATCAAAAGCGGACTCTACAACAGAGTTCCATTCGTGAGAAAAGGGGAGTGGGTTGTATTGACAAGGCTTGACAACAGAGGTTCAAATATAACTTCATATTTATTAGTTATTTGTTTCTTTATATCAACATTCATTCTCCAGTCTCCGTGTTAAGACTTCCTGTGTTTACATTTCGAGCGTGACATCATCGACTACGGCAAGCTTACAAGCTCAAACGCAAACCGTAAACAAAACCCAGAGCGCACCCAGACTGAAGTGTGTACACAAACTAGAGGGGGGAGAGGAGGGGGGGGGGGAGTTCGAATCAGATCTCGGTACGGGCAGAACGGAACGAAATAGAAACGAATAGCGTGAGTGAGAAAGGGCCCTTAGACTTCCAGATATGAGGCTCTATTACTGGGCAGCACAGCTCGGGGCAGCAATGTTCTACCTTTCGATATTCAGAGATACCAGCTTGGATGGAGATAGAAAAAGAAGAGAGAAAGATCACACTAGATGATTTTTTTTTTTTTAACATTTTTTTTTTTTTTTTTTGACAAGACAAACATTAACAGTGAATATCTCAATAAATCACAGGAATATACATTTCTGTATTTGAATCAATAAATGTAGGTTGCGAGATATATACATAATCCCCATTATACAATACAATACATACATAATATGCTCTTGCTCGTTCTTCTCCCCCCCCCTCAGGACCCCCCTTGGATAACCCATCCATTATTCGTTTCTAACTAGAGATTACAATTCATATGCTAACCTTTATTCTCTCCACCACTTCTAACCAGATTGCAATGCTGGCTTCATTGACACCTAAAATTCTTGCTGTAGATATCTCTAAATAAATCACATCGAGATAGGTAAGAACCCATACCTTCCGGCACATTTTATCCGGTTGAATCCATCGTGATGCTATCAACTTTTTAGCAGCCGTAAGACCGGACAAAATGTGTCTCTTTAGCTGTATAGAGGCTGCTAACTGCGAAACATCATTCAACAACAATACAGAAGGCATTACAGGTATGTTCAGTAATAAAAATGCTGATAATTGCGTAGTGACTTCTTCCCAGAATATCTTAATATTCATATTAAGTGCATATCACAGTATCAATAATATAATAATCAATAATAATAATCAATAATATGCATACATGTACCTATATCACCTCTTAGACACAAGGAGCATAGAGAGTCTTGTTTAAGCCCCATTCGGTTCAATCTTATAGGTGTCAGGTAAATCCTATGAATATAATTAAGATTAATCTGTTGATGGTCCGGGTTGCGTGACGCTAGTCGAACGTTTGCCCAGACTTCTTGCCAATCAAAATCTACTTTCAAGTCTGGTATATCCCTCCTCCAAACTGAGTCTAGGGGAAGGATTCCATACGACGACGTTAGTAAGTGATGATAAAAGTCAGATATGAAGCCTCTCGATGTCTCCCTTTCATAGAAGAATTTGTGATATCTGTGGTGCTCAAGTGGTATCTTTAATGGGACTTCGTGAGCCTTCAAAGTTGTTAATAACTGTATATAGAAATAATAAGTGGAGCTGGTGAGGTTAAATTTGTTCTGAATTTCATGATAGCTACAGAAACCCCATTCGTTGAATATATCTCCCAATGTATGTATGTCTTGCTTTTCCCATTTGGGATATCTGATAGGTCGTTGTGCAATAAGGAGTGCATTATTATTAAATATGGGAGAATGGCTATGCCATTTGTGTTGGTTAGTAAATTTTTTCTGTGTGTCACGCCATATCTGAATCCGAATGTGTTTAAGAGGGCCAAATTTCAAGTCGCATTGCTTAATTGATTTGATGTATACTATATCCTGCAATCTATGTGGTGCCATTATGTTTTCTTCTAATGTTCTCCAGGATACAGATGCTTGAGGATCAAACCAGGTGCTCAGTGGTCTTAAAGAGAACGCTTTAAAATAGTGGTAGAAGTCTGGAAATGCTAAACCTCCGTCGGCTTTGTTTCTCTGTGCAGTGGATCTTTTTATTCGTGGTGGTTTGTTATTCCAAATAAATTTATATGCGGTGGAATGTAATTTTTTTCAGTAATCAGCAGGAGGGGGTAACGGTAACATTGACCTAAATAAGTTGATTCTAGGTAAAACATCCATCTTAACTATTGATACTCGGGCCTGTACTGAATTTTTAAGTTTTGACCACCTGTCAAAGTCATTTGTGATCCTATCTAGAAGTCTTGTATAATTATACTTCACCGTTTGGCTTATAGTAGGGAATATTTCAACTCCAAGACATCTAAAATGTTCTACCATTGGTATATTTCCTGGAAGGAATGTTGCCTCCGCAGAGACATTAAGTGGGAGGAAGGCCGATTTTGGCCAGTTTATCCTAAATCCCGATAGATTGCCAAAATCATCAATCAACTTGAGAAGATGAGGCAGTGAGGTGGTAGGGTTTTTTGCATGAACAATATTACGTTGTCCGCATATAAACTAATATGATGTTGTGTGCCCTTAATTGAGATTGGCTCTATGGATTGGGATTGTCTTATATACTGTGCTAAAGGCTCTAAGGATAGAGCAAATAGTCCGGGACTAAGAGGGCAACCCTGTCTGGACGAGCGCGACACAGGAAAGAGTGTGGAGATGAATTTATTATCATGGCCGATGGGTCTTTGTATAACACTTTTATCATATTGTTGAATCCGTTTCCTAATCCCATCCTTCCGAGTACTGCCCATAAATAAGACCATTCCAATCTATCAAAGGTTTTCATCGCATCCAAGGATAATACAGCTGTAGGTGCAATGGCATCCTTACTGGCGTCTAACATATGTAGTAACCGTCTTATATTATCCGTGATCAGGCGGCCTTTTATAAATCCAGTCTGATCAGGATGAACTAAATATGTCATATGCTTTTGAAGTCTGATGGCTAGTACCTTAGCATACAGCTTAATATCGGTTGCATATATGTATTCACAACAGACTAAATTATTGATAAAACAGACAAAAAACCCTTTCCTCAAAAACAGAATTTGGCACAAAGCACATTTATATTTCAATATAAAAGATAGATTATCGGGATATACACCAATCTGGGGGAATGAAGAATTTAAACCAAGAAGAAATGATAAAGGATTTAAAATATGGGCAGAAAGAGGCTTAAGTAGAATTAAAAACATATATGGAAGGAGAATTGATGACCTTCGAACAGATGGTAAATACATTTGGTATTCCGAGAACCCATAGATTTAAATACTTTCAAATCAGAAGCTACACAAGTGAACCACTCACATCCACAATAGAACGACTTACAAAAGATAATATGGAAGGAAGAGGACAATTATCCAAGTTTTATGATGTGTTGTTATCAGGATCGGAAGAGAGCTCTTTGAGCAGTATGCAGGCATGGGAGAGAGACATGTAGGTGGACATAACAGAAGATGATTGGGAACAAGTATGTGAAATGTCACAGACCCTTTCAATTAATACCAGATGTAAACTTTTACAATACAAATGGGTCCATAGAGTATACATGACACCAGAGAAATTACACAAGTTTTATCCCATGATATGAATGTACTAGGTGTGGGGTAGAGGTAGGAACCCTTGTACCACTGTATGTGCATGTGACAAGATGCAGGAGTATTGGAAAGAGATTCTGGAGCTCATCTCCGAGCTGACGGAGATAGAAGTCCTGATCGATCCTAAATTATGTATCACAATCACCCAGAGAACTTTCCAGCTAACACTAGAAAGATGAAATTGATACATTTTTGTCTGTTACAAGCCAAGAGAGTGCATACTCTAAACTGGAAGGAGATACAGAGACCAGGATCGAAACAATGGTTAAAGGAAGTGTCAGAAAATTTGGCAATGGAAAAGCTAACCTATACAAAAGGGAAAAACGGAACAATTTGAGAAGACGTGGGCGACATTTATGGGTTTCTTGAGAGGTGTGAGAGTTTGAAGGAAAGAGATGGGAGAAGGGAGAGGTTAGGGTTGGGAAGGAAGGACAGATGAGGGTGGAGAGACCGAAGAGGGTTTTTTATTTTTATGATTTCTTATAATTTTTTATAATTTCTTTATCCACTTTTTCTCCTCCTGTTTTTCTGTGTTTTTCCCCCATCCCAATTCTTTTGTCGTGCCAATTCCCCCCTTCCCTTCCTGGTCGTTGCCCGCATGTGCCCCCCACTGGACGGTCTAGGGAGGGTTGATAGATATACTATCACATGTCCCCTCCGATACATGCAGAGTCAGCCTGCCACTTCTTTTCACCTGCCAGCGCGGACTCTCATTGGCGAGGTGTAACGTGTGGGAGGCTCACACTACCCTCACCATCTCCCTTCCTCGCTGTGCAGGCGCCCTGACCAACCTGTAGGAGTCGCTGTTTACAACGACCAGATTACCACCCACCTGTTACGTTCTGGACACCGACTTGGTCGGTGACCACCCACATTCCTGGCATATGTCACTGGGCTTATCACCTGTCCTTTCCCTGTCAATTAGTGCTGTCACTTAGGGGTGGTTCCTGATTGGCTGTCACGGGGGTGTGTGTGGAATGTTGGTATTTGGTGTCTATGTAACATACCTGTCTTCTGCTTGTTCATTGTCAGGTCTTCACTAATTGCGTTCGGGGATAACGCGGATGGTTCTACTCTGGACCTCCAATAAGCTCCTATTTACCTTATTTCTATCTGTGCTATTTAGCACTTGTCTCTCTTAGAATTTACTCTGTGTTCTTACTATTAAAGTCGAACCTGTTCAAGAGTAAACACTCTCCGTCTCTGTGATTGCCTTCACCCATTGGAATTCACCTACCTCGAATCCTGACAGAAGACCTGACCATCAGAATTCCATGGAGGCCATCATGGAGATGCTCCAGGCGCAGGGAGCAGCCCAGACACGGATGGAGGAACATCAACAGCTGGTCAGCGCCGAGTTAGTCCGTCTCAACGGGATCGTCGGCTCATCCCAAGCGGTGGCGCAGTCGGCGTTGGCCACAGCCCGACAAGCCCAAGAAGGAGTGGCTGGTGTTCAGTCGGCGACGGGAGAAGCAGCGGTCCACGCAGAGGAGAGTCGGGGGGTGTTCGGGGTCCAGGAACGGTCCCACGAGCCACGACTGCAGGCGCCCGCTCGCTATGATGGTTCACCGGATGGTTGTCGGGAATTCATCACCCAGTGTCTACTCGTTTTCCGGCTGCAACCACGATCATTTCCATCGGAGACAGCACAGGTAGCGTATATTATCACACTGCTCACCGGTCAAGCTCTCTCCTGGGCTACGGCGGAATTAGAGGCGGGAGCGATAATCTGCGACAGTCTGGACGCCTTTACCCGGGAGTTGAGAAGAGTATTCGATACTTCCCGGGTACTCTCGATCTTCGAGGCTGGTGGCCGTCTTCTCGACTGCCGGCAGGGCCTCCGCACTGTCGCAGCTTACGCAATCAATTTTCGTATCTTGGCTCGGGAGACAGCTTGGGCGGAGAACGTCTGCGTGGTTCTGTTCGTCAGGGGACTCTCAGCGCGGATGCGAGATGCGCTCTCCGCGCGTGAGATCCCCGAGCAGCTGGAAGTGCTGATCAACACCGCCATCAAGATGGACAATCGGCACCAGGAGAGGGAGAAGGAGCGTGTCAACAACACCCAGGTATGTTTTCCTTCGTCTCCTGGTGTTGATACTTCCATGCATTACACGAGTGGGCCACTGGGTGATGAATCCATGCAGCTTGGAGCGCTGTCGCTCTCGGACGACGAGAGGCAGCGCTTCATCAGAGAGCGACGCTGCTTCCGGTGCGGTCGCACCGGTCACCGCTTCGGCAGCTGTCGGGTCCAGGCTGTATCGGCTCGGCGCCAGTCGGGAATAGAAGGTGCGCCGTCAGGCTTCGAGAAAGCGCCAGCAGGTGGGCTCATTCCTGCCAAACCCACTGATTCTCGTACATTTTTTGAGGTGGCGATCAACTGTGGGGGTGACATTAGGGGAACTAAGGCTCTCATTGACTCAGGGGTGGCGGGCAATTTTATTCACGTGGGATTGGTGAAGGAGTGGGGAACCCCAGTGGAGGATTTAGGGGTTCCCTTACCGGTTTATGCCCTGGACGGTCGGCCTCTGGGCAGTGGGAGCGTCACCCAGCGCACGGTTCCTTTACACATCCGGGTGGCGGGTGGGGAGTGGGAATGGGTTAAATTTTTTGTCATCTTTTCCCCCTATTCTGTCATGGTGTTGGGTCATCCCTGGTTGTCGTCATGTGTTCGTATCATTAATTGGAGCACGGGCGAACTCTCAACGGCGGCCGACGTCAAGTCGATCGTCAGCGGGAGTTCGCCCAAACCCTTGTCTCCCCCCCCCTCTTCCCTTTTGTCTCCTCCCTCTTTCTCCAGGATGGTGGGGAGCGTGGCAGATTCTGATCTACCCTCTAATCCCGATTTGATAGGGGTGCCTGAGATCTATTGGGACCTGGCGGACGTTTTTAGCAAGACGCGTGCTAAAGCACTTCCGCCTCATAGATCATACGACTGTCCCATTAATCTTCTACCCGGTACCTCCCCGCCTCGCGGGCGAATGTTCTCTCTCTCACGCCCCGAAACCTTGGCCATGAACACCTACATAGAGGAGGCATTGCTTGCGGGGCACATACGCCCGTCCACTTCCCCTGCCGGCGCTGGCTTCTTCTTTGTTGATAAAAAAGATGGGGATCAGCGCCCATGCATTGATTATAGGGGATTGAATGACGTTTCCATCAAGAACCGATATCCTTTACCTCTCATGGACACGGCCTTTGAGTGCTTACAGGGGGCACAGGTCTTTTCTAAACTTGACTTACGTAATGCATACAATCTGGTCAGGATTAGAGAGGGAGACGAGTGGAAGACTGCATTTAACACACCCAATGGGTACTATGAGTATTTGGTCATGCCCTTTGGTTTGGCTAATGCTCCGGCAGTCTTCCAAGCCCTGGTTAACGACGTGCTGCGAGACTTGATTGGGGTGTCGGTGTTTGTCTACTTAGATGATATCCTGATTTTTTCTCGCGATACGGTGCAACACCAAGTGCACGTTCGGGAGGTGCTAGACCGTCTCCTCAAGCATCAACTATTCGTTAAGGCTGAGAAGTGTGTGTTTCACACGGACACCGTGTCCTTCCTGGGCTTTGTGTTGACGAAGGGCGATCTGCGCATGGATCCAGCCAAGGTGAGTGCAGTTTTGGACTGGCCACGACCTTCGTCGCTCAAGGGGTTACAACGTTTTTTGGGCTTTGCAAATTTTTACAGGCGCTTTATTCGCAACTTTAGCGCCTTAGCCAATCCATTAACAGCTCTCACTAAGGCCTCTCTCCCTGGCTTTGAATGGTCGCCTAGGGCTGAGTCGGCCTTCTGCGATCTTAAACGTCGTTTTACATCCGCTCCTGTATTAATCCGCCATGACGCAGAGGTTCCGTTCATTGTGGAGGTGGATGCCTCTGACATCGCGGTGGGGGGGGGTGCTCTCTCAGAAATGCTTAAAGGATGGGAAAGTGCACCCGTGTGCTTTTTTTTCTCGCCGTCTGTCACCAGCCGAGCGTAATTACGACGTGGGTAATCGGGAGTTATTGGCGATCAAATTGGCACTGGTTAGAGGGGGCGGCACATCCTTTCATTATTTGGACTGATCATAAGAACTTGGCTTACATCCAAGGGGCTAAACGCCTTAACGCCCTCCGACCACTTCCTATTCCTAAACGACCCTGGTCACACATATCTCTGGACTTTATTTCTGGTCTTCCCCTTTCGGACGGGTTCACCACCATTTTGGTGGTGGTGGATCGGTTCTCTAAGGCGGCTCACTTTGTCCCTCTCCCCAAGCTTCCATCGGCCCGGGAGACTGCTGATTTAGTTATACAGCATGTCTTTCGGGTCCACGGGCTGCCAGTGGATATCGTGTCGGACCGGGGTCCTCAGTTCGCCTCCAGGTTCTGGAAGGCGTTTGCCGCCGGCCTCTGCGCCTCTGTCAGTCTGTCGTCTGGGTTCCATCCGCAGTCGAACGGGCAGACGGAGCGGGTCAACCAGGATTTGGAGGGGGTCTTGAGATGTTACGTTGCCGGTAGTCCGGCAACGTGGAGTAGGAGGTTGGCTTGGGCTGAGTACGCGCATAATACCCTTCTCTCCTCTTCTACCGGTATGTCTCCCTTTCAGTGCCAGTATGGTTTTCAACCTCCTCTGTTTCCCGAGCAGGAGCAGGAGGCGGAGGTGCCCTCGGCCCAGGCACATGTGACTCGCTGTCGCAGGACGTGGAAACAGGTTTGGAAGGCACTACAGAAGGTTTCGGTTAGTACCCAACGGCAGGCTAACCGTAAGCGTCGTCCGGCTCCAGTTTACCGTCCAGGGCAGCGGGTTTGGCTTTCCACCCGGGATCTCCCTCTCCGGGTGGAATCCAAGAAGCTGGCTCCCCGCTTTATAGGACAATTTAAAGTGATTCATCGGGTTAATCCAGTGGCTTACAAGCTACGACTTCCGAGCTCTATGAGGGTTCATCCGACGTTTCATGTGTCCCTGTTGAAGCCATTCCTCTCATCGCCCTTGGCCCCGCCACTGCCTGTGGTTCCTCCGCCCCGGTTTATTGGCGGTCAACCCATTTACACGGTGCGGAGGATACTGGGTTGTAGGCGGAGGGGTAGGGGGTTTCAGTTCTTGGTGGATTGGGAGGGGGGCGTTCTTGGGTGCCTCAAAGGGATATTTTAGATCCCAGCCTGATCGTTGATTTCCGGCGGCTGAATCCCGAGGCTCCTAGGTGAACGTCTGGTGCCGTTCGTCGGGGGAGGGTACTGTTACGTTCTGGACACCGACTTGGTCGGTGACCACCCACATTCCTGGCATATGTCACTGGGCTTGTCACCTGTCCTTTCCCTGTCAATTAGTGCTGTCACTTAGGGGTGGTTCCTGATTGGCTGTCACGGGGGTGTGTGTGGAATGTTGGTATTTGGTGTCTATGTAACATACCTGTCTTCTGCTTGTTCATTGTCAGGTCTTCACTAATATGCGTTCGGGGATAACGCGGATGGTTCTACTCTGGACCTCCAATAAGCTCCTATTTACCTTATTTCTATCTGTGCTATTTAGCACTTGTCTCTCTTAGAATTTACTCTGTGTTCTTACTATTAAAGTCGAACCTGTTCAAGAGTAAACACTCTCCGTCTCTGTGATTGCCTTCACCCATTGGAATTCACCTACCTCGAATCCTGACACCCACCGGCTTCCCTCCCGCTGACTCTGCCAATTGAGCCAGTATGACGGCCGGCCAAGCCGGAGGCAACACTGACAGCCGGATTCTATACCAGTGTATCACGCGTTGGTGACGAGCGCCACCCAGCCACCATGATTTCTTATAATTTCTTATACTGTATTTTTTTGTTGAATGTTTTTGTGTATGTCAATTTAAACTATAATTATGGAAGGGAGGGGGTTGAATTATATTTGTTGTCCTGTATTTGTGTCTTATTTGTGTGAAAAAAGAAAATTACAATAAAAATATTGTAAAAAAAAAAGATAGATAAAATAAATTAAAAAAGACTGATAAATATCGTATTCAACATTATATGTTGTAGATTTAGATAATGTATTTCAGTTAGTAACGTTAAGATAATGTATGTTATGGAACCCGTGTTTAAAGTGTATTTTTTCCTATACTTCTTGTAAACACGGTCTCATCAGAAAACATAAAGTAATCGATGACAGGAAGAAATGTACATAATGTACGTTATGTTATAGCCATAAGTAATATATTTACTTATTGTATCAGCAAATGTCCAAAACAAACAACAAGGAGTTGAACCCACAATCATTGCAGTCGCGGGCGAGTGCTCTCACCACTATCTAACTCTGATTATAGTTGAGGTTAGTTTTAACATTCGCTTAACGGTTATGGTTAAGACATAAAGTTAGGGTTAAGCTTAGGGTTTGAACCCTAGCAGGGGAAGTTTTCTGAAAACATAAAAAGTCAAAACAAAAAAATACTGTATGTATTGTACTGTACTGTAAAATGTAATATACACTTATTTATAATATGTTACATTTTATATGCATGTTACATTTTCAATACAATACATAAATATATTACTTATGGCTTTAACGTACAGAATTATGTACCTTTTTCCTATGGTTGATGTTCTTGTTTATGATGGAGCTATAACGTGACCTGGAGGCTGTCATGTCTATAATATAATATAGACTGGAGTAAATCAAAAACATATGTCTGCACCTCTGACTATTAAAACATTGCTATTAAAACAGCAATTTTAGGGTGTGGTCAGCAATGTGATTTGTTCCGACAGGTAAACGGTGAGTGGAATGTAGTAATCATTTTATAAGCCTATTCAACATCGCTCACAAAACACACCTGTGGTACACTACACAATGAAAACATGTCCAAAGTTGATTTATGACAAAATATCTGTTTTGCACAATTGTCTGACTGCCATTATGGATTGGATTGCTAACAACTCTTGCAGATAAGCTAAATGCAGATAAGACTGAGGTTCTTATCACTGCTTCAGATAGCATAGCTTGCCAGGTTGCTCAGAGTATTGGGTCCCTTTCTTGAGCTATACGGTCTAACCTTAGAAAACTCAGTGTTACAGTATTTCATAGATGATCATATATTTAGCATTTAGCATTTTTAGATTAAGTATATATTAGATTAGATTTAGATTATTGGATTATTAGATTATATATTGCATATATTTAGCATTTAGCATTTTTTTCAGACTATGGATTAGATTTATATTATTGGATTAGATTATATATTGTAATAATAATAATAATAATAATTTAGGACCTGCTCCGAGGTCACCATTTGGCACACATGCGAACCATGCATACAATGCGTATCTGCGATTAACCCATCCCGTCGTCCTTCCCCCCCAAGGGCAGCCGGGAGCAGACAGGCGCCACGTGAGCCGCGCCAGGGGACCAATCCAAGTGCTCCTGTCCGTCTTCGTCAAGGACGCCACAGCGTTAGCGATCTTGTTGTTGTGCATGTTTTTCCATTGGGTTTATCTTATCGGGGGGGGAAACCCTTGCGAGCACGGGGAGAACATGCAAACTCCACACAGAAAGGCCTGGGAGATACCCCACCTGGGTAACTGGCATCATGGAAACCTGGTCCCCAAGCGGGATTCGAACCCTGGACCTTCTTGCTGTGAGGCGACAGTGTTAACCACTACACCACCGTGCCGCCTATTGTAACTATTATTGTAGGGCAAATATAACTGAGAGGGCATACATACCCTCATCTCGCACCTTGTTGACCATTATGCACATGTCCAGAGTTAATTATGTTATGTTAAGCATATTGATTTGTTATATTGTTTACACTGCTTTTTACTACCTGTACCTCCCCTCCCCCCTCCCCCATGCTGCTATGATGCCTGAATTTCCCCAAGGGTATCAATAAAGGAATATCTTATCTTATCTTATTTCTGTATATATTTGATCGGGCTAGTATATGTACTATCAACATATCAAAGCGCTGACCCGTACATCTTGCTTCCATTTAAGACACATTGCCAAACTCAGGTCTGCTGTATCACAACCTGAGCTATTCATGCATTCATATCATCCAACTACTGCAATTCCTTTCTCACCTGTGAGGTGAACATTCTGGACCGTTTACAATTGTGTACAGAACACCGGCTGTTGACCCGGTCCAGAACACTGCTGCACGGCTGTTGACCAGGTCCAGAACACTGCTGCATGGCTGTTGACCCGGTCCAGAACTCTGCTGCTACTGACCAGGTCCAGAACACTGCTGCTACTGACCAGGTCCAGAACTCTGCTGCAAGGCTACTGACCAGGTCCAGAACTCTGCTGCTACTGACCAGGTCCAGAACACTGCTGCAAGGCAACTGACCAGGTCCAGAACACTGCTGCTACTGACCAGGTCCAGAACACTGCTGCAAGGCAACTGACCAGGTCCAGAACACTGCTACAAGGCAACTGACCAGGTCCAGAACACTGCTGCTACTGACCAGGTCCAGAACACTGCTGCAAGGCAACTGACCAGGTCCAGAACTCTGCTGCTATACTGACCAGGTCCAGAACTCTGCTACAAGGCTACTGACCAGGTCCAGAACACTGCTGCAAGGCAACTGACCAGGTCCAGAACACCGCTGCTACTGACCAGGTCCAGAACTCTGCTGCAAGGCAACTGACCAGGTCCAGAACACTGCTGCTACTGACCAGGTCCAGAACTCTGCTGCAAGGCAACTGACCAGGTCCAGAACACTGCTGCTACTGACCAGGTCCAGAACTCTGCTGCAAGGCAACTGACCAGGTCCAGAACACTGCTGCTACTGACCAGGTCCAGAAGGTGAACTCACATCACACCCATCCTATCTTTCTTACACTACCTTTCCATTAAGTTTAGGATTAATTTTAAGGTGCTTGTTTTCACATAGAGAGCCATGCATGGTTAGGCACTTGTCTACATCTGTGACCTGATTCATCCATATCTCACCAATAGGTCACTTAGGTCTTCTGATCGTGTCTCTAGAGTTACGGCTCTGACATTGTGGAACACTCTTCCTGTCGGTACATGATCTGCAGTCTCAGTTGATGCCTTTAAAAAGCAGTTGAAGACTGATCATTTATTCAAATTGACCTTTGTTTTGTAATTTTGAGTAATTTTGTTTAAGGTTGTCGTTGATTATGTTTGATTGTTTGTTTTTCCACTGTTTTGTGGTCTTATTTCTAAAGGAACACATATGTTTGATTGTTTGTTTTTCCACTGTGTTGTGGTCTTATTTCTAAAGGAACCCACCAACTTTTTGGAGGATTCACTTATTTGCTGTCTTCCCCAGAGTCAGACAAGATGATAGATACCCTTATCTCTGTGCAAACAGTACAGAGAGGCCCAGAGTGCACTAGCTAGCTTACACAATGACTGGGGGTGGATACGGACCATTAGCCTACTGTCAAAAGTAACGAAATACACTTCCCAACAACTCCTGTCTTATTTACATGTTGTGACTTGTGTATTTACCATGTGTAGAAATAACAGCCTCAGTCTGTTCAACCACCTCAGCCTCCCTTCTTGCCCGCTTCGCTTTCAGAACCGCTCCTCCTTTGTAAATTCTGGTTCAAATAGATAATTAAGGTTCTGGATCTTGGTTTGTACAGAATTCATCATCACCTTCCTCTCTGATAAAGTCATCCATGATTAGCAGTAGTTCTTCTGTAGATTAGCTAGTCACATTGGTTTAAAAAAAATTTAAGATTGTGTTTTTGGTAGATTTTTTATTGGCTTTATTGGACAAGTCCGGCAGAGAGGAAGGATGGGAGGAGATATGGGGGAAGACATGCGGCAAAGGTCACGCGGGTCCGGGAGTCGAACCCTGGACGGCCGCGTTGCACCACAGTGCGTTACGTGGTGCGCCACCCTGGCGCCCCTACACACGTTTGTTTTCTTGACGGAAGTTACAACAGCGCTTTTAGAGGCATATCACTGCGCCCAGCCGGTGGTTGTTCGTCAAAGAAATTGTCCAGACTATGTATCTGCTTCGAAGATCTCATTTTACATAGTTATTTCTACACATGGTAAATACACAGGTCACAACATGTAAATAAGACCGTTTTGGAGTTGTTGGAAAGTGTATTTCGTTACTTTTGACAGAATAGGCTAATGGTCCATATCGACCCCCAGTAATTGTGTAAGCTAGCTAGCGCGCTGCGGGCCTCTCTCTCTCTCTCTCTCTCTCTCTCTCTCTCTCTCTCTCTCTGTACTGTTTGCACAGAGATGAGGAGGGCACCTATCTTCTTGTCTAACTCTGGGGAAGACGGCAAATAAATGAATTCCCCAAAAGGTTCCCCAAATTTTTTTCCCAAAAGGCTATTCTCTGTCCTCGCCCCACAATGGTGGAATGAACTTCCCACCACAGTCAGGACAGCTGAAACCCGACCAAAATTCCACCATCAACTAAAAACACACTTCTTCAATCAATTATCTGAAATAAAAAATTTAAACGACTAACCTTTGTACTATCTTTTACACTTTGCTACTAGGTAATCTACCGTGCCTATATTACTACCTACTATGTGTAATATGTCTATACTACTATGCACTCAAGAGTGTAACACTCAAGTTCGACACTGTTTGACAAACAATACCACTTACCCTTAGCTGCCAGAGTTGTACCCTTCCTGCTGACTTGTTGTTCACAATTTGCGAGTCGCATTGGATAAAAGTCACCTAAATGACTAAATGAAAACATTTAAATGTATTGCATGACGAACATACACACAACATATTAAAATGTAAATAAACAATGAAACCCCTGTTGCTAAAAAAAGGAAAAGAAAATTGTTTGGCAACGACGAATCAGCTTCCCCTTATCAATAGGAACAAAGATAAGAACAAACTAAAGAACAAACCCATTTAAGAAGCCAGCGTCAACGCCTTAAGCTTTGCAAACAGGCCTGACATCTTTTGATCTTAGCATTTATATATTTGATCGTACTGTAGCATAGGAATATTATCAGTTCCAAAGATGTGAGAACTAAGAGACGTTTGATGCACAAAAACATGATAAAATGGTGGAATTGGATTATTAACACAGTGCTAAAACGGTCTCTCTCTCTCTCATTTTATAAACCCTATAAAATGGCGTTAACCTGGCATTGGATTCTCTCTCTCTCTCTCTCATTCTTACATTTAAGAATTTTTCATTCTCACCCCCCTTTCTCTTTGTCACTCTTTCTCTCTATCTATGTCCCTATGTCTCTCTTTTGCTCTCTCTCTCTCTATATCTCTCTCTCTCACTCACCCCCTCTCACCCCCCCCCCCCCTCTCTCTCGCTCACCCCCGCGCTCTCTCTTTCTCTCAACTTGTCACATCAAGTCACTCTTCACCTCTGGGGTGAACCACAGGTCGTGAGTTGTCTCCAGGTGAGAGGAGAATCTTCCAGGTACTCATGTCTGTCACTCCACTATTAAGTAGCTGTTGAGTGAGATCAGTGTAAACCCGGATTAGATCCCCCACCCATCACCCCACCCCACCTTTCTCTCCCTCTCTGGTTGACCAAAGGGTCAGAGGCAACCCTCCTGTCTCTCAGCTCAGATCTCTTGTTATTCCTTCTTTTGTGTAGAAGAGCATTTGAAATATTTCAATCATCTAAAGAGAGCTCTGTGTGTGTGTGTGTGTGTGTGTGTGTGTGTGTGTGTGTGTGTGTGTGTGTGTGTGTGTGTGTGTGTGTGTGTGTGTGTGTGTGTGTGTGTGTGTGTATGTGTGTGTGTGTGTGTGGGGGGGGGGGGGGGAGGGGGGGGGGGTCATGTCACGTTGTCAGGTCCAAGTGTTCATTGGTCAGAGTTGCAGGTTTGGAGAGCAGGTGAAACGAGAGATGCCAGGGGTTAGTCAGAGTTCTCAGTGCTGAAAACAACACAGGAATGTCTTTTCTCATCCCGAGAGGCCGGAGAACCCCTCGTAAATGGGGAGGAAGGTAATCCAGGTATTTCTAGTCCAATTTTGATGTATTTGTACTTTACCAGAGTACTCCAATTTAGAGAATTCTATCAAAATGAGTGTGTGCAAATATCCTACTTTTTAGTCCACTGTGTCTTTACTTTGAACAAAATGGGTTTTCATATAAATATAAACATCAATTAATAGAAATGATGTACTTTCCTATGTTAAGCCAGCCGTCTTAAAGGGATATTTCACTTTAGTAGAACTTGTAAAAAATCTGCAGTCTCTGTCTAAAGTCTTCTACTAGTAAGCTAGCGACCACTGCTGTCCCTGTCGTCAACACCACCATTCCTCCCAGGGCCCCGTTCCCCGTACCTGGTTCAACTAAGTCGATCAAGATGTCATTATCCAGCTTCAGTTAACCCGATGTTTGAAGCCGGGATTTTCCTGTTCCTCGAAGGTGGATTCAGTCTCGTTAACTCAAGCCAGACTTGAGACCCAGGATAAATGCGCGTGCCCGCCTCAGCCGAGAAGGCAGCAAGTGTCGAGAGCAGAGATCCTGATTCTCTAGCGGCATTGATTGATTAATTGATTTAAAACTTTAGTAACATATTGCAGTACGGCTCAATCGCCTTGCCGACAAGTTAAATGCGTTATCTATAGGCTAATTTTAAGTCCCTCATTACCTCAATCAATCAGATTATATTTCTTTAAACTTGCCTGCTGGATTGAATAATCAAATGAGATCTTGCTAGCGAAAATAATTAGTAAAACTGTTATACAGAATAACGATACGGCTCCCTTACCCATTGATTGATGTATGGTCGATCTTTTACTTATCTTCTCTGTGGTGTAACGGGTTCTTCTTTTGACTTTCACGCAGACGACCGGGGTTCGAAGCCCAGTCGTCTCCTTCTTTTTGCAATATAGGAATAATTCAATTTGGTGCACGTTGAGAGCTATATAAAGAATGACATCCTCAATGCATGTAGATTTATAATATTTTAACTTAAAACCAGGCTACCTTTGCGTATAATAATTAATATTATATTCAAAAAAATTATATTGGAAACACGGGGTTTCGAACACCGGTCGCTGGGTTGCCAGGATTGAGCACTACCGCTGAGCCACTGTGCCAGATGGGATAAATTCATTGTTTATACATTAATGAACGAGAGACCCGTGTTTAGAATATTCTTTATTTTGTTGTTGTTGCACCGAGCGAGCGCCACGGTATATAACGTGCATTATTTAGGACAAAGTGAATTTAGTATCAGCATTTTGGGTCTATTTTACATTTCAAAAGACCCCTCTGGAAGAATGGAGCACAAAAACGTAATTCAGAATGGTATAACGCAGATCCTAGACTGTGGGAATAATTTCAGGAAACGCGCTGTCACTCCTTTGCGGGGGCGTGGCGATGGTTGATCCGGCTAACTTGAACTTAAACCCTGCTTTCGACCAGGCTCAAACTTTTGGATCTGTTGTCATGGTGATTTGGAAAATCCAGGTACGGGGAGCCGGAAAGTCCGGCTTAAGTCAGACTTAACCGAAAGTTATCCGGCTAACTCAGTTATCCAGGTACGGGGAACGGGGCCCAGGTGTCAGGCTCCTCATTCAATTCCAGTAATAATTTTTTTTTATTATGTTTTTGGTAGGTTTTTATTGGTTTTTCCAACCGGGCAGTCCGGTAGAGAGAGCAAGAGAGGATGAATGGGAGCTAGACGGGGGAAGACATTCGGCAAAGGTCGCCGGGATGGCCATGTTGCGACGCAGCGCAGTACGCGGTGTGCCACTCAGGCGCCCCCAATTCCAGTAATTTTGAGGACCATTTCTAAATATCATACTTCTGAAGTACACAAACTATACAGCAGTATTATTCCGTGTAATATATTTGTCTGTGTTAAAGGTGCTTGTTATTCTTTTTTAGGTAATGGTGCCATTTTCAAATCATCGGTAAACAAACGATTTCTCACTTGAGGTGTAGTTTGACCAAATTAATCTTTGGTCTTTCTTTTTAGAATCTTTCTTCCATCGAGGCAGCAGGTAACCATGGCAACCTCTCCCCAAACAATTCCACGCAAAGACAAAGATACACAACACACTCAAACTTACAACAAAAAATACAGGATCTGCTTTATCTTTTCATGGGTGATAAATCTATAAAGGCACATCAAATGCCAAAACAAACACGTACCTTTGTCGGTTAGCGTGACACCTGGGAGGAATCGAGGCGTTGACAGCAGACGACAGGGAGAGCAGTGAAATATCCCTTTAAAGAGGCAACCATTAGGGCAACTATAACCGGACCAAGATGCAGGATGCAGGATGCAGACTAAGCGTAAGCAGGCTAATGCAAGGATCATGGAAGGCTTCTTTGAACTGAAATAAAAAAGGACATGACATTGAACAAGCACTTTTACTTTTGATACTCGAGTACATTCAGCGTTTACTTTTGATACTCTAGTACATTCAGCGTTTACTTTTGATACTCGAGTACATTCAGCGTTTACTTTAGATACTCGAGTACATTCAGCGTTTACTTTTGATACTCGAGTACATTCAGCGTTTACTTTAGATACTCGAGTACATTCAGCATTTACTTTAGATACTCGAGTACATTCAGCGTTTACTTTAGATACTCGAGTACATTCAGCATTTACTTTAGATACTCGAGTACATTCAGCGTTTACTTTAGATACTCGAGTACATTCAGCGTTTACTTTAGATACTCGAGTACATTCAGCATTTATTTTAGATACTCGAGTACATTCAGCGTTTACTTTTGATACTCGAGTACATTCAGCGTTTACTTTAGATACTCGAGTACATTCAGCGTTTACTTTAGATACTCGAGTACATTCAGCGTTTACTTTTGATACTCGAGTACATTCAGCGGTACATTCAGCGTTTACTTTTGATACTCGAGTACAATCAGCGTTTACTTTAGATACTCGAGTACATTCAGCGTTTACTTTTGATACTCGAGTACAATCAGCGTTTACTTTTGATACTCGAGTACATTCAGCGTTTACTTTAGATACTCGAGTACAATCAGCGTTTACTTTTGATACTCGAGTACATTCAGCGTTTACTTTTGATACTCGAGTACATTCAGCGTTTACATGAGTTTACTTAGGGGCAACCGTGACTCAGGAGGTAGAGTGGAAGGTGTCCGGTTCGATTCCCCCTCCTCCCGGGCAGCTTGTCGAAGTGTCCTTGAGCAAGACACTGAATCCCTAACTTCTCCCGATGAGCAGGTCGGCACCTTGTATGTTTGCCTCTGCCGTCGGTGTGTGAATGGGTGAATAATAATAATAATAATAATAACTTTATTTGTATAGCACTTTTCATACAGAGGTTGCAGTTCAAAGTGCTTCACAACAGTAAAAAATACAGGCATAAGCGAGCATAAAAAGATAGACGGGTAGAATCACAGTGTTTCACATTAGGATCTAGCATCCCAATAGGCTCTCCGCTTACAGTTTTCAGTAACACAAATAGTAAAAATAGTTTAAAATGATTCAGTTTAAAAATAGTCAAAAAATTATAAAATAGAACGGACATAAAAAATACAGGCATGAGCGAGCATAGCAAGATATGGCAAATCACAGTGTTTCACATTAGGATCTAGCATCTTAATAGGCTCTCTATTCAGTAATACTCCTGTAGTTCATGAACAAATAATCACAGTGTTTCACATTTGGATCTAGCAAATAATAAGAATAAAATGATTCAGTTTAAAAATAGTCATAAATAATCCTGTATGCATCGTTGTTTAGTGTGTATGTGTGTTTATTGTGTTGTGTGTGTGTGTGTGTGGTTGTACTTCAGCTACTACTACTCTACAACTACCACTCCAGGATACAGTTAACCTAGATCTACTCTACTCTACAACTACCACTCCAGGACACAGTTAACCTAGATCTACTACTACTACAGCTACTACTATGTGAGGAACAAAATTGTAAAGCACTATATAAATGCACCATTTACCATTTTCCTTTACCATTTACTTAGTACTTGAGTAAAGGAATAGTAAAGTGGAGTACATTACAGAGAAATGCTTGGTTCAGTATAAGCCCCCTGAGATTGTGCTTCATTCTTTTTTAAACTTGAAACTAAAGGATTACTCTTCTTCCACCACTGTCTCCAGCACAGAAAACTCGACTTTCCAACACGTCTGAGCTGTTGAACTGTTGTCACATCTATACGTTAACACACTGACGTGTTTTTCTTTTTGGTTGCCATGTTCAAACAAAGAGACAGAGGAAACATTATCAATCCAGCTCATTTGCTCAGGTGTGTAACTAATCGCCCTCCAGTACCTATATCAGTCACCCTTATACGGCTGATAGTGGCGGAATGTACCCGACCTTATCGCCCGTTGTCATTACAACTGTGAATGGACACATCACTCATGTCGAGTGTGCAGCGAGCAAACACCACGTAGTGACGGCGTACGTCCGGCCGCGCGGCATGGAGGCCGTACTGTATGGACGGAAAGGTCTGAACTTGGCTGAGGACACTCCTGCGCTGCCCCGCCGCGTGCACACCGTGACCTCCCAGGCAGCGTGCGCACGCACACCGTGACCTCCCAGGCAGCGTGCGCACGCACACCGTGACCTCCCAGGCAGCGTGCGCACGCACACCGTGACCTCCCAGGCAGCGTGCGCTCTCCCAAGCAGCAATAACATGCTTTCACTGTGGATGCTGGGCCCATAAAACACAATAATTAGAGGGCATCTTTCAGCAGAGTGCAGCTATCAGTCTGTCGCTGTGTGTTTACGGCCATCTTTTTTTTTTTCTCCCTCTCCTGTCGCTGTAAAAGCAGCTCTGCTGAAGTGGTGAGACGCTGTCTTGAGGAGCCTCCAGGAAGAGATAAGGAGCCTCTACACTCTGTTGTCTGGTGTCAGAGATGGTCCGCTGTCTGTGTGGGTCGTGACCCTTGACCCAGACAGGGATGCTGCGCGGTCGACCCGTCGCCCACGCATATTCTAAATGCCAAGTCAACCGTGTGAGTGTGTGTGTGTGTGTGTGTGTGTGTGTGTGTGTGTGTGTGTGTGTGTGTGTGTGTGTGTGTGTGTGTGTGTGTGTGTGTGTGTGTGTGTGTGTGTGTGTGTGTGTGTGTGTGTGTGTGTGTAGGTGTGTGTGTGTGTAGGTGTGTGTGTGTTTGTTTGTGTGTGTAGGTGTGTGTGTGTTTGTTTGTGTGTGCAACAAAGTCGTCTTGAGTGACACGGAAGATACAGCGAGAGGAACAAAAGGCCTGCAGTCGGGTCCACCCTGGTTAGCACGCGAAAAATGCGGCTGGGAACAGAACCGGACAAAGGCCCGGCTCCCGCAGATATACTGTACGTACGTGGACCCTGATGAGTGACGCTCAACATTCCAGGTTCTCTCCGTCCGTGCACGCCGTGACTCACCCGCGCGGTTTGGGCATTAGACATAGTTCGACATGACTCACTCCTACTGACAGACGGGCATCTGCGACACGTGGAGGGGGACACAGCTGGACATGTCCAGGCAGAGGACGCACAGCCTGGCCACTCACTCACACATATCTGTACATGTCCTACTCTTACTAGCTATGCTGCTGGCCAGTAGTATAGTCATACTGTCTCTATTTATATAATACAACTCTGTACATGCATCTGATTAGCACCTGCTCCCACCACAACCCACCCGGGGACATTACAGATCAGCCTCTGTATAGAACATATTTGGTGGAAGATAAAGACTCTTCTCACACTGTATGATAGCATGTACAATAATGCTGTATATACGTGTATATATGTTTATTCTTACCTTATATATACCTGCATAATAATCCTTTCTACATATATGTAGATACTATATCTATATCTGTACATATCCCTTACCTTACTTACTACCATATTATCTTTATACCTGTATCACTGTACATATATTAATACTACAACTCTGTACATACATCTGATTAGCACTAATACTCAGTAATGCTAATTTATATATATTATACCCAGTTTAATCACCTGTACATTGTATATTACTATTGCACTTTACTGCTACATTTGCACTCTGGTTGGATGCCAAACTTATTTTCATTGTACTGTACTTGTGCTGTATGATGACAATACATTTAGAATCTAATCTAATAAAATAACTCCTGTGATATGTCTCTTGCACATACCTACCTGCACACTTGTGTGTGTGTGTGTGTGTGTGTGTGTGTGATTGTCTGCATGCACGCGTACACACACACACACACACACACACACACACACACACACACACACACACACACACATACGTACACACACATACACACATACACACACACGTGTGCACAAACATTTACTCTAGCTTTGTCCGGTTTTCGAGGCTTATTGGGTTGTCTTTGGAGCATGTGAACTCTCCAGGTATCAGTGCTTGTAATTATTATGATGGATCTGTGTGTATCTCACCCTACCTGCTGCCTAATCCGGCTCCCCCGCCCGGGTCACGTGGTCGCCGCCCCGCTTGTGATTTAGAGCCGAGCGCAAACAACAGCACCAGCTCCACGACGGTGAGTCACTCAGTCAACAAGCCAGTTGTCTTTGCCCCGCGTGAAACGGTTCCCATCGCATTGTCCGCACCTGAGTCATCCGCACCATCCCGGCTGCGAGCGCCGGCCAAGCGGAACCTGCCTCTTCTTTCTTCTCTCTTCTCTCTCTCGTAGCTGTTCGCCTTTCATAACAAGAATTAAAGCTATCGCGGTGTGACACACAGCCAGGTGAACGGACCACGTGCACCACCTGCAAGACAACCCCTGACGGTTGCAGGCTTTGCATATCCTGTCTAAATCATTTGAACAGGGTTTAGATATGAATCTCTCCGAGTGAATGGAGCGTACGCTGACAGTTTCCCCGAATGGCTGTGAACAGAGAGCCACTGATGATATCTGACATGTTATGTGTTTTTTCCTCCTATATTATGCCGTCCGTAAGCAATTATCTTGATTGATGGAAGAGAGGGATCTAGGCTCCGGAGGTGATGCAACACTGCCCTGTGGCCCCGCACACCTACCTGTGTCTGTTTGATTTGCACAGAAC
This sequence comes from Notolepis coatsorum, assembly GCF_963971535.1. Lineage (NCBI taxonomy): Eukaryota > Metazoa > Chordata > Actinopteri > Aulopiformes > Paralepididae > Notolepis > Notolepis coatsorum. The sequence goes on along the minus strand of NC_140177.1, from coordinate 24,321,788 downwards.
TCCAATTGAGCACCTTTCAGGTGTTTCTGACAGAGTTAAACATTTCATTTAATTTCAAACCTTTATTTAAACTCGAAAGGCAACAGAGGTTTCCCTCATTCACAGTCACGTCGAGTGTACATACAGAGTTAAGCCAACAAAAAGGCATATAAAACCACACAGTATATACAATAGTAACAATTAGACAAGTAAGGGAAACGTACGTACAATTCGATATATATATCGAATTGAAGGCTTATTTGTTGCCTGTCGATAGCGACAAAATCCGACAAAATCCGTTCAGCGGTTCTCGAGTTACATGCCGGTATTTGAGGCTTGTGCAAAGTACACGGTATTGCGCAAAATACCACTCCCGACTCAGGCTGCAGTAGTTCCGTCAATCTAGATCCGATCTCGAAAATGATTGTGGATCGTTGTAGCCAATGAGTGTGGCTTTCCAATGATACCCCACATGGGGACCTACATAAAAAAAACTAAAAACACGAAAACAGGAAGAGCAAAACAGCCGAATGAATTGAAGTCTATGAGAGTTTTTCTTTGTACACAGTTGACCAAAATCACTCCTAATCACTCATTTCTGAATGGATCTTTATGAAATTTGGATATGTACTACATAAGGCTTGAGGCTATGGCTCGGTCAGGATTTGTAAGCCATACCACCTTCTGGGGAAATACTACCTCTGGACAACTAACTACTACTGGGGCGGCGTGGCTCAGGGGTAGAGCGGGTCGTCCAATGATCGAAGGGTTGGTGGTTCGAATCCCGCTCAAGCCCATGTCCATCCCACTGCCGTTGTGTCCTTGGGCAAGACACTTAACCTACTTGCCTCGTATGAATGTGTATGCATGTGAATGAATGTTGGTGGTGGTCGGAGGGGCCGTAGGCGTTGATTATTCGCCACGCTTCCGTGAGTCTGCCTCAAGGCAGCTCTGGCTGCAATTGTAGCTTACCACCACCGGTATGACTGTGTATGAACGAATAATGGACTCTGTAAGCGCTCTGGGGTCTCTGGGGTGTCACAAAGAGCGCTATATAAATCCAATCCATTATTATTATTATTATTACTACTACTTTTTTACAACTCAAGTTCAGACCTATGTTACTCTATTATGTTAGCACTAAAAGTGAATCAGAAACTTCAGAATGTCATCTTTCAAAAGAGACCAGGCTCATGCATGTGCTATAAGTATAAAGTATGTTGTTTTGGTTTGCAAAAGTATATATCAACCAATATATCAAATGTTAGCTAGTCAACAATGTAACAAATTGTCGATGATTCTGTCATCATCCGAGGTAATAACCTGTTTAAATGGCACCGATGTGAGTTCACACGCGGTGCGGTGACGCGGTGCGGTGACGCGATGCGCCTTCTTTCTTTTATAGTTCCCTTGCACTGCGTTACGTGTGCGTCCCTAGAGCTGGTATTGGAGGGAGGTGCCGAAGCCTGCTGATGCCTCCTGGTAAATCAAAACATCTTACAGACTCCAAGGGATACAACTTGGAGAAGGAGCTTGTAGAACTGTGGATCTGGTGCAGCGCTGTGGTGCCGTGTGAGGGGAGCCAGATGCAGGGACGTGAAGAGTTACTCAGCCTCGACGCCCCAAAACACAGCTGGTCCGCCTCAGAACGCCTTGAGAGAAAACAACTGTACGGTCGCAGTGCCAGAAACCTGCTGCGGACAGTTATGAAACTCACTGGGCTGATAAAGGGAATTCCTCATAAAGATCCTCGTCATTATTATAGTTTAATCTCGAAAAACAACATGCTGTTGATATCAGCCTGGAAAGAACAAGACGCAGAACAGATACCTTGACCTTTCTTCAACATCACTCTTTGTTGTCCTCTTGTAACCCTGTCCATTGTGTGTGTGTGTGTGTGTGTGTGTGTGTGTGTGTGTGTGTGTCATCTCCTGCTCATACTCTACAGAGTCAGTTTACACATTTCAAATTGCCCTATGACCAGGCAGAGAGGCTAAGTGCCCTATGACCAGGCAGAGAGGCTAAGTGCCCTATGACCAGACAGAGAGGCTAAGTGCTCTATGACCAGGCAGAGAGGCTAAGTGCCCTATGACCAGGTAGAGAGGCTAAGTGCCCTATGACCCGACAGAGAGGCTAAGTGCCCTATGACCAGACAGAGAGGCTAAGTGCCCTATGACCAGACAGAGAGTCTAAGTGCCCTATGACCAGACAGAGAGGCTAAGTGCCCTATGACCAGACAGAGAGGCTAAGTGCTCCATGACCAGACAGAGAGGCTAAGTGCCCTATGACCAGGCAGAGAGTCTAAGTGCCCTATGACCAGACAGAGAGGCTAAGTGCCCTATGACCAGACAGAGAGTCTAAGTGCCCTATGACCAGACAGAGAGTCTAAGTGCCCTATGACCAGACAGAGAGTCTAAGTGCCCTATGACCAGACAGAGAGGCTAAGTGCCCTATGACCAGGCAGAGAGGCTAAGTGCTCCATGACCAGACAGAGAGGCTAAGTGCTCTATGACCAGGCAGAGAGGCTAAGTGCTCCATGACCAGGCAGAGAGGCTAAGTGCCCTATGACCAGACAGAGAGGCTAAGTGCTCCATGACCAGACAGAGAGGCTAAGTGCTCCATGACCAGACAGAGAGGCTAAGTGCCCTATGACCAGGCAGAGAGTCTAAGTGCCCTATGACCAGGTAGAGAGGCTAAGTGCCCTATGACCCGACAGAGAGGCTAAGTGCCCTATGACCAGGTAGAGAGTCTAACTGCCCTATGACCAGGTAGAGAGTCTAACTGCCCTATGACCAGGCAGAGAGGCTAAGTGCCCTATGACCAGGTAGAGAGGCTAAGTGCCCTATGACCAGGTAGAGAGGCTAAGTGCCCTATGACCCGACAGAGAGGCTAAGTGCCCTATGACCCGGCAGAGAGTCTAAGTGCCCTATGACCAGGCAGAGAGGCTAAGTGCCCTATGACCAGGCAGAGAAGCTAAGTGCCCTATGACCAGGCAGAGAGGCTAAGTGCCCTATGACCAGGTAGAGAGTCTAACTGCCCTATGACCAGGCAGAGAGGCTAAGTGCCCTATGACCAGGCAGAGAGTCTAAGTGCCCTATGACCAGGCAGAGAGGCTAAGTGCCCTATGACCAGGCAGAGAGGCTAAGTGCCCTATGACCAGGCAGAGAGTCTAAGTGCCCTATGACCCGGCAGAGAGGCTAAGTGCCCTATGACCAGGCAGAGAGGCTAAGTGCCCTATGACCAGGTAGAGAGGCTAAGTGCCCTATGACCAGGCAGAGAGGCTAAGTGCCCTATGACCAGGCAGAGAGTCTAAGTGCCCTATGACCCGGCAGAGAGGCTAAGTGCCCTATGACCAGGTAGAGAGGCTAAGTGCCCTATGACCAGGTAGAAAGGCTAAGTGCCCTATGACCAGGTAGAGAGTCTAAGTGCCCTATGACCAGGCAGAGAGGCTAAGTGCCCTATGACCAGGTAGAGAGGCTAAGTGCCCTATGACCAGGCAGAGAGGCTAAGTGCCCTATGACCCGGTAAAGAGTCTAAGTGCCCTATGACCAGGTAGAGAGTCTAAGTGCCCTATGACCAGGTAGAGAGGCTAAGTGCCCTATGACCAGGCAGAGAGGCTAAGTGCCCTATGACCAGGCAGAGAGGCTAAGTGCCCTATGACCAGGCAGAGAGGCTAAGTGCCCTATGACCAGGTAGAGAGTCTAACTGCCCTATGACCAGGCAGAGAGGCTAAGTGCCCTATGACCAGGTAGAGAGTCTAACTGCCCTATGACCAGGCAGAGAGGCTAAGTGCCCTATGACCAGGTAGAGAGTCTAACTGCCCTATGACCAGGCAGAGAGGCTAAGTGCCCTATGACCAGGCAGAGAGGCTAAGTGCCCTATGACCCGGCAGAGAGGCTAAGTGCCCTATGACCAGGTAGAGAGGCTAAGTGCCCTATGACCAGACAGAGAGGCTAAGTGCCCCATGACCAGGTAGAGAGGCTAAGTGCCCTATGACCAGGTAGAGAGGCTAAGTGCCCTATGACCAGGTAGAGAGGCTAAGTGCCCCATGACCAGGCAGAGAGGCTAAGTGCCCCATGACCAGGTAGAGAGGCTAAGTGCCCTATGACCAGGTAGAAAGGCTAAGTGCCCTATGACCAGGCAGAGAGGCTAAGTGCCCCATGACCAGGTAGAGAGGCTAAGTGCCCTATGACCAGGTAGAAAGGCTAAGTGCCCTATGACCAGACAGAGAGGCTAAGTGCCCTATGACCAGGTAGAGAGGCTAAGTGCCCTATGACCAGGCAGAGAGGCTAAGTGCTCTATGACCAGGTAGAAAGGCTAAGTGCCCCATGACCAGGCAGAGAGGCTAAGTGCCCTATGACCAGGCAGAGAGGCTAAGTGCCCTATGACCAGGTAGAGAGTCTAAGTGCTCTATGACCAGGTAGAGAGTCTAAGTGCTCTATGACCAGGCAGAGAGGCTAAGTGCTCTATGACCCGGTAGAGAGGCTAAGTGCCCTATGACCAGGTAGAAAGGCTAAGTGCCCCATGACCAGACAGAGAGGCTAAGTGCCCTATGACCAGACAGAGAGGCTAAGTGCCCCATGACCAGGCAGAGAGTCTAAGTGCCCTATGACCAGGTAGAGAGGCTAAGTGCCCCATGACCAGGCAGAGAGGCTAAGTGCCCCATGACCAGGTAGAGAGGCTAAGTGCCCCATGACCAGACAGAGAGTCTAAGTGCCCTATGACCAGACAGAGAGGCTAAGTGCCCTATGACCCGGCAGAGAGGCTAAGTGCCCTATGACCAGACAGAGAGTCTAAGTGCCCCATGACCCGGCAGAGAGGCTAAGTGCCCTATGACCAGGCAGAGAGGCTAAGTGCCCTATGACCAGACAGAGAGGCTAAGTGCCCTATGACCAGACAGAGAGGCTAAGTGCCCTATGACCAGACAGAGAGGCTAAGTGCCCTATGACCAGGTAGAGAGGCTAAGTGCCCTATGACCAGACAGAGAGGCTAAGTGCCCTATGACCAGACAGAGAGGCTAAGTGCCCTATGACCAGACAGAGAGGCTAAGTGCCCTATGACCAGGCAGAGAGGCTAAGTGCCCTATGACCCGACAGAGAGTCTAACTGCCCTATGACCAGGCAGAGAGGCTAAGTGCCCTATGACCAGGTAGAGAGTCTAAGTGCCCTATGGCCGGACAGAGAGGCTAAAAGTTGAAGTTGAGGATGAGGTCCCCGGAGCCCTGACCACTCCAGCAGAGACACCGCAGCTCAGTGGTCTCACAGAGAATGGAGGCAGGTTTTCTTCCCCCCTCTTCTTCTTCTCCATGCAGGGTTCGCGTAAACACCAGCGCCAGACCTGAGTGGGATCAAAGTGCTCATTAAAGAAGCCCACAGCCCTGAGAAATGGCAGGCCAAATGGCAGCTCCTGGTGGCGACCAGAGAACTATATCTGGAACAAGGGCACGCATTCAGTTCCCAGGAATGGGGTGTCTTAGGCAATTGCCATTGAGCAACGGCAGTTCTTTAAAGCTACAGTAACAAGAGAGCGCTCTGCCGCCCAGAACAGAGGGAGAGCTGTACCTTAAGGAATCTGGATGGATGGATGGAGGGATGGATGGATGGATGGATGAAAAATTGAATGAATGAATACATTTGAGGCTCTATTTATATGTAACCAGTATAGAGTATTTTGAAGCCTTACATTCATACACTACACTAGTCTCTGACACATGTTTATATATCGCAATGAAAGTGAAATCACCAAACGATTGGGACATTTGAGGTTTTTGAACATTTGACCCCTGGAAACTGAGGTCAGCGTCACAGAGCAATGTGTCGTTTCAGGTGTCTCGCACAAAAATAAAAAATAAATTGATTCTCAAATCACATTTGACATCACATTTGAATTTATCATATCAGACCAACCTGGCTGAATTGCAAAGAAAAGAAGAAAAAATGTATATAAAGTTTAATTTCAGTATGTGAGTGTTTATTTAAAAAGAAACCCTCTGCCAGCGATTCATTTCTAAGGTCATTGCGACTCGGGGCGCGATCAACAAGTCTATAAACATGTGACCAAATCACCCGTTACAACAACATACACTCATATGGAAAGAAAATGTGCATTATGTGTCTAATTTTCATGCCACTGAGGTGTCATGGTTTCCGCCAGAGTGCAAGAGTGGAAACGCAGTACAGCGCAGAAAAACACAGAGGAATCTGTTGTGAGCTGCTCCACGCAGGTGAACAAGCGGCATTCACTCTGCACCTCCGATTAAAGCCCACAGATTCTCCCTCCAAAAGCTGCCTCTAGTCGAGGGCTTAAAGGAGTGGTTCACCCAAAACGTCAACATTTTCATATCGTTTCCCAAAACCCCCAAAAAAGACAAAAGGACTTTGTATAAAAAAAAAAATAAGAGCAAACGATAGAGCGAAGAAACAATCCGGATTCATCTGTTGATTCAGAAGGTCTATATTTGAGTCTTTGTGATTATGGCTTTCCCACCGTATGTAATTACAGGCCCTCGCTCTCCTCGGCACCCGGGGTTCACGTTACAAACTGCGGTTATCAACATGTGTGTGAGAGGGGAGCGAGAATGTGTGAGAGTGAGCGTACGTGACAGGGAGCAGCGGGGGCTAGCGGGGGCTAGCGGGGGCTAGCGCGGCGCTGGGGTTAGCATGCCTGCGGCCGACCCGGCTACGCTAATGTCCGGTGAGTACAGTCCTCCGTACTGTAAGCCTGGCGGTTCCACCGGCTGAGGGGACGCGCGTGGGAGAGAAGCGTGTGTTAATGACAAGTGTGCGTGCCGGGTGTTTTTCTTCTCTCGTTGGGGAAGGGGGGGGGGGTGGTTGTATAAAGCTAGCTTGAACTAAAAGGATTAGGGGGCAAAAAAAATACTGTTGCCTTTGTGCGCACGGGAAAGCGGGTCGACGTCTGGAGAAAGGGGCGCGCGAGGCTCACGGCTCTCCGGGCAAAACCCAAGGAACCGCATTTTTAACCGTGGAATTCGGATTCCCCTGAGAAGTCATCAGTCAAGGAGAAAAGCCTCAGTGAGTTGTAGTTTCCTTAACCTCCAGAGACAGTGCCAACAGTCCCCACCTTTAAAGTGTAGATAGCAGTATTCCCAGGCGAGCCTTCGACAGGCCGAGCCCTGATGATGAATTAGGCCGTTCACGTCTCTCCCACTTGGACACAGACCGCCGTGTGTTCTGGTCACGTGGGAACAGGGTCGCCTCCCGTACCCCGGCATGTAAAAACACAGGGCTGAGAGAAAAGGTGTCATTTTTCTTCATGTGAAAGAGAGCGCGCGTTGTGTGTGTATATGTGAGTGTGTGTGTGTGTACAAGAGTGAGGGCAGAGAGAATGAGTGAGAATGTGTGTGTGTGTGTGTGTGTGTGTGTGTGTGTGTGTGTGTGTGTGTGTGTGTGTGTGTGTGTGTGTGTGTGTGTGTGTGTGTGTGTGTGTGTGTGTGTGTGTGTGTGTGTGTGTGTACAATAGTGAGAGATGGCAGGGCAGAGAGTGAGTGAGAATGTGTGTGTGTGCATTTGTTCAAGTTCAAGTTTTGTTTTATTTGTCACGTATAAAGTACATGTACATTACAGTGAAATGCTTGGTTCTGTATGAGCCCGCTGAGAATGTGTTTCATACAGTAAAAAAGCAAGTAAAAGAGGAAATCCCAACACGATACAAATATACAATATACAAAATACAAACTAAAGTACAACCTAAGTACAATGAAGTTGATGTGTACATGCATGTTAATGTATGTGTGTGTGTGTGTGTGTGTGTGTGTGTGTGTGTGTGTGTGTGTGTGTGTGTGTGTGTGTGTGTGTGTGTGTGTGTGTGTGTGTGTGTGTGTGTGTGTGTGTGTGTGTGTGTGTGTGTGTGCGTGCGTGCGTGTGTGTGTATGTGTGTGTACGTGTGAGTGTGTGTGTGTGTGTGTGTATAAGAGTGAGTGAGAATGTGTGTGTGTGTGTGTGTGTGTGTGTGTGTGTGTGTGTGTGTGTGTGTGTGTGTGTGTGTGTGTGTGTGTGTGTGTGTGTGTGTGTGTGTGTGTGTGTGTGTGTGTGTGTGTGTGTGTGTATGTCCGTGTGTATGAGAGTGAGAGATGGCAGGGCAGAGAGAGTGAGTGAGTGAATGAGTGTGTACGTGTGTGTGTGTGTGTGTGTGTGTAAGATTCACAACACCTAGAATCCATTGCACACATAACAAACGGATGTAATGCATACAAACACCTGTACATCGCTCGTCATGACCGTATTGTGGACATTGTGTCTGATGCGGTACGGAACATATCACCATCTAGTGCAACAATGTACAAACATGCCAGAGTGAAACCAGAGTGGTTTGGCCTTACCAACAATGTTTTTGCTAACATACCCAATACACCGGACGTTGTTTTTGTTGACACCAGCCACGGGGAGGTGCTGGTCATAGAAGTAGGCTGTACCTTTGACCTCTACATGGACCAGGCCTTCCGGGACAAGTATATCAAATACCAACCACTGCTCAGTGTGATGGCTGACCTTGGGTATAGGTGTAGATATGGTGTACTTGTGTTCGGAAGTCTTGGCCATGTACACAAATCCACCATGACCGGTCTGAGAATTGCTGCAATGTCTAAAAGAAAAGCCAAACAAATTGCCAAATATTGCTCTGTCTCAGCTATTATTGGCAGCTTAGCCACGTGGAGAAGGAGGTGCTATGTGTACCCTTAAGTGTTCAGTGCTGCTTGGCCCCGATACATTTGATTCCCTGTTTATGCAATATAATTTGTGGAACCAAATAAAGTATTAAAATGTGTGTGTATGTGTGTGCGTGTGTGTGTATGTGTGTGTACATGTGAGTGTGTGCGTGTGAGTGTGTGCATGTGTGTGTATGTGTGTGCATGTGTGTGTGTGAGTGTGTGTGTGTGTGTGAGTGTGTGCGTGTGTGTGTGTGCGTGCGCATGTGTATGTGTGTGTGTGTGCGTGCACGCGTGTGTGTGTGTGAGTGCATGCGTGAGACTCAAAAGGCAGAAAGTGAGAGGGCGCAGGAGAGAAAGAGAAACCTGCCTCTATTATGCTGATCTCAGCTGATTACATTTCCCCGTCAGACTCTAGACATTCCTCCAACCTGTGGCTGCGGCCGCCGGGCCCCTCTGCTGCACGCTCCCATTAGAGGTAAACAAGCAGAGCCCTCGCAGACCAGGGGAACAGGTGGGGGTGGAGGGAGGGAGGGGGGGGGTTCAAACTCGATTTACAGAGAATTTCTCTTTCCAATACAGTTGTGACCAGTCCCCCCAGGCCCCTGCTTGGGGCTAAATGGTAAATGGTTTATATAGTGCTTTTATCCAAAGCGCTTTACAATTGAGGGTTGAGAACTGTCCTAATTATCTACCCAGTGATGCGGCGATGTAACTCCCATAATCACCTATATGTGAAAGATATGTTGTTGTTGTTGTTATTATTCTGCTTTATTTCCATGCAACTTGCATCGATCCAAGTCAAGTCAAGAGTTTTATTTGTCACGGCATACGAGTATACAATGAAATGCGGGTGGTCTTGCCCGCAACGATGTGCATAATACAATAGTAATAACAAATTGTGCAATAAAACAAGTAAACAGAGTAGGGCATATCGGTATATGTACACAAATTGTGCAATAAAACAAGTAAACAGAGTAGGGCATATCGGTATATGTACATAAGTTCAGGCACGTGCACACATAGAGGCCAAGGGGTGCCTGAGCACCTGCCTTTTTGAGCCTCATCAAAAAAGTGCCCTTTTGAAAAAAAATGTAATAATTTTTTGTCGTTAAGCATATTGACTGCCCTTCCAACTGAAAAATGTCAGGATAGAATCAAAATATTAGGTAAAGAGAGAGAGATGCCCCATATTCCATTGCAGTTTGCACGGCCTCCTCAGCGTGCCTCTCCGCGGACCTATATATTTTATGCATAGCGTGGGTGGTGATGATGATGATGATAGAAAACGCTGTTGAATGCTGGTATTTCACTCATTGAGGGACACGAAGAAGTCAAGTCCGATGGGATTCGGGAATCTCAAAGACAAATCGGGATTGGAATAAAAAATGCATTTATAATAAACAATACAGAATATACAGCACTTCTTGGGGTCTGTAGGGTAAGCACTTATTCCCTCCCCCCTGAACATTTATGGAGATGTATGGGCCTTTTAAGTCAGTGATAAAAGTGTCTTTCAAGGATAAGTGAGCTCCTGCACTGATTATTATAGTTCAATATTCAATATTTGATCACCATAACCCCCCAAAAAGCTATGCGCGCTCGGTTAATATATACACAAGTGTAGTGCCCTTTTCAGCCTTTGAGCACCTGCCCCTCTAAAGTCCTGTGCACGTCCCTGCATAAGTTATTTACAGAGCATGGTAGGACATGCTAGGTCCTGTGGTAGTGCAATACACTGTTAGCTACGGATGAGGCACTGGGTCTTTATGTACATGCTATATTATACAATCTCAAGTTATACTATACTATTCTTAAAGTGACCTTTCCTTAGTGGCCATAAGTGTGGGCGTGTGCAGCATGAGTGTGTGCTTGCTCATGTTAAAGTGGCTGCTAGTGTGTGAGCGTGTACAGTGTGTGTGTCGTGTGTGTGCTCATGTGTGCTTGTGTGTGGAGAGTTCAGTGTTCAAGGCTCTGATGGCCAGGGGGAAGAAGCTGAGCCAAAGTCTCTCTGTCCTAGTAGCTGGTGTTCGCAGACGTCTGCCTGACCTCAGCAGCTGGAACAGGCTGTTGTTGGGGTGGTGAGGGTCTTTCTTTATTCTGCAGGCTCTGGATTTGCACCTCTTGTTGTATAGAACCTGCAGGGGTGGTAGTGCAATACCCGTGGTACGCTCGGCTGAGCGCACCACTCTCTGTAGGGCCTTCTTGTCCTGTGCCGTGCTGTTTCCATACCAGGCAGTGATGTTTCCAGTCAAGATGCTCTCTACAGCTCCGGAGTAGAAGGACTGGAGTATCTTCCCAGATACTCTGAACTTCCTTAACTGTCTCAGGTGGTAGAGGCGCTGCTTCGCCTTTTTTATGACTGAGTCTATGTGTGTTGTCCATGTCAAATCCTCTGAGATGTGGACCCCCAGGTAGTTAAAGCTGCTCACCCTGTCCACGGTAGCCCTGTTTATCCTCAGTGGTGTGTGTGTCTCCTGCTGTCCTCTCCTATAATCCACGATCAGCTCCTTGGTTTTACCAATGTTCAGCAGCAGGCTGTTGTCCTGGCACTGATACTGCTACTACTATAATGTACAGTACACAGTATATGAAATGATAAATCATAATAGAATAGAGTAGAATAGAAGTACTTTATGATCCCGAGGGAAATTCAGCACCACAGATCGCTCACAATGAACATTCAGGTAGTTAAAAATCTAGAGTAAGAATAGGAATAAGAGTCCACAGTCAGATATATACATTCTAAAATATGTATATACGTTCTAAAATATACAGTCCCAAAATATACAGTAAATATGTACAGTAAAATGTAAAATGTGAAATGTGAAACGTGAAATGTGAAATGTGGAGAATAATGATTTATATAGCCACTAAAGATCTTGTTTTTTTTATTTATTTAGTTTTTGTTAGTTTTTGTTATTACAAATCTGTGTGTTTGTTTTATGGTTGAAATGTTCAAGATAAATAAAGATCAAATCAAATCAAATCAAAGACTGTGGGGTAAACTCGATGTCACAAATTATAAAAAGGTGTGGTGACTTCAGTACCGTGGGCCGGTCTCACCCTCTCATCTCACCATACGGTGCCGATGCATCGCATCCTCCACCACTTCAACACAAACCCTGAGAACCCTCAGAGCCCCGCAGACGCTCTCACGCGCGGTGCGGTCCCGTCTCTGGGAAGTCAAGAAGAGAGAGAGAGAGAGAGAGAGAGTCATTCGTTCCCAGGAGGGCAGGAGCGGAAAAAAAACACTTGACACCGTGGGTTTGACACCGGCGTGTGAGAGAACCAACGCTCCTCGCCCGCCGGCTGAGCGCTGGTGACGGGGGAAGCCATGACACGGCAAGAGTGAGTCACCGGCTGCAGCAGAGTTGTCCCCGGTGTGTTTACACTCTCTCTCCGTCTCCTACACTGCCTCTCATCGGGCCTGTGTGTAGCCATGTGCCCGCACACACACACACACACACACACACACACACACACACACACGCACACACACACACACACACACGCACACACACACACACACGCACACACACACACACACACACACAGACACACACGCACAGCACACACACACACACACACACACACACACACAGACACACACACACACACACACACACACACACACACAGACACACACACAGACACACACACACACACACGTTTCACACACACACACAGACACACACACAGACACACACACACACACACGTCACACACACACACACACACACACACACACACACACATGCACACACACACACACACAGACACACACACACACGTCACACACACACACACACGTCACACACACACACACGCACACACACACACACACACACGTCTCACACACACGTCACACACACACACACACACACAGACACACACACACACACAGACACACACAGACACACACACACACACAGACACACACACACACACACACAGACACACACACACACAGACACACACAGACACACACACACACACACACAGACACACACACACACAGACACACACACACACACACACACACACACAGACACACACACACACACACACACAAACACACACACACACACACACAGACATTACACACACCTCGGTCCACCAACACTGTCAGTTTTTCCGCCAGGGCCACGAAGGTCAGGGAAACACTGGCAGGGTTTCAACAGCAGCCCCCCCCCCCCCCCCCCCCCCGGCTCACCAGCCCCCCCCCCCCCCCCTCACGCTTACTATCAACAGGAAACATCTTTCACGGTAAAGGAAGTGTTACTCTGTAATTGGCCCGATGTGATTCAATGACCAGGTCGCTCTCGGCCAATGGTTGGGGGCTTATTTTAGGAGGAGGTATAAAAGGGGAACAGAGGCCTTTCCAGGAGGCTCAGACGACGAGCCCGGGCGCTGACTGTACGCCGGCGCTGAGCGCCCGCTCCTCCAGAAGAATAATAAAAGAAAAAAGAAATTAAGACTCTACATAGACGCATTACTAAGCACATCTGGTTTCATTGTTGTTCCACGGATCCAATAACACATCACCGAACCACAGACTAAGCAGAGGGAGATGGGGGGGAATATCCAGAGCGTGCACAAAAACACTGACCTCATTATAGTTCTACAGTCTCCAGACATCTAAGATAATCTATGATAAAAAAATAAATGATAAACTGAAGAAAAATGGTGTTAAAGGTGCTGTAAGTGGTTTTTTGTTAAAGTGTCTACATGTTAAAATAATAGCTCTACATTCTGACAGCCATCACTGAGGTGAAGTGTTTGGTCAGTAACATTGGTTTCTCCGTCCCTCCCTCCGCTCTGCAGTAAACAAAACATACACTTTCTGGTATCCTGTTCCCACTGTATCCAATCAGGAGAGAGAACTGCACACTGCAAAAATGGTCTGACAGAAATAAGATGTAAAAACTAGTTTTAAGCAAGTGCTTGAAACAAGTAAAATAATCTGCCAGTGCAGTAAGCAAATTTGGCTTGGCAAGATTTCTTGAAATAAGATATTATATATCTCTCTCTCTTGATAGGATAAAGTAGGAACGGGATACCAGAAAATGTATTCTCTGTTTACTGCAGAGCAGGAGGGACTGGGAGACCCATGTTACTGACCAAACACTCTATATCAGTGATCGCTGTCAGAATGTAGACCTATTTAACACTTATTTTAACACAAAAATACTGGCATCTTTAACAGGTTCAACCACCGTCTAGCCGGTCAGATCTTAACTCTACAGTCTACAGGTGGATGAAGAAGTGGCCCCTATTGTTTCCTCGCTGGCCTTTCGACGGGGCCTTTGTGTTCTGGAACGTTGCCCTTACGACAGTTTTCTAGAGCTCCACTGCCGTCAATGCCACAAAGCCGCTTTTTTTAGCCCACGCATTCCAAAGGCCGATTGTTCTTGCCAACTTTACCATTTTTCTGTTTCAATGGAGCGAGAGAGGTATGAGAGCAGAGCCAAAAATATCATAATAATACACACTGGATGACATTAGGAAAGCGCACGCTATAACGACGGCAGCGGTGGGGAGGGAGGGGTGGGGGGGGTGGGGGGGGGGGGGGGTGCATGACGGAATTCCCTGATTAGCAAGTTGCCAGGCAGAGACAAAGGAACTCTGAAGTCTCAGGAAAGAGAACAATCACAGAGCTTGCGCACATTCCAAGAAAAGCAGCACAGAAACAGCACAGAAGCAGCAACAGAACATCATCTCCTGGACACGACACACTCAGAATATGACCGTGACGACGACGACGACGGTGGCGGTGTGTAATGGTGGGAGCGGTGAATACATGCCGCAGGATGATGTACGAGTAACGTTTTATTTAATTAAACCTTCATTTAAACTTGAAAGGCAACTGAGGTCTGTCTCACTCATTTGCAGTCATAAAAAAGCATATAAAATCACACAGCATATAAAATCATAATAATAAGACAACAAGACGAGGCAAAAAGCGAGGATAGCAAATCAATTAAAACAACTTGATCAACTGGGGCGCTCCAGTAGCACACCATATAGCGCGCTGAGTCACGAAGCGGTCGTCCCGGGTTCGCTTCCCACACCCGGTGACCATCTGCCGCATGTCTTCCCTTCTTCTGCTCCCGTTCTCCCTCTCTCCTCTATCGGTCCTGCGTGGCCAGAGAAAGTTGTAAAAATGCTAAAATATATATTTTTTTTTTAACTTGATCAACAAAGGTTGAAGATCAAGGTTTATCATTGATTGATTGATTGATTGATTGATTGATTGATTGATTGATTGATTGATTGATTGATTGATTGATTGATTGATTGATTGATTGATTGATTGAAATCTTTATTAACAGATTGCAGAATGGGTACAATACAGTACGGCTCAATACAAACAACTGCTAAGAGGATGCAGACCAGAAAAAGACTTTCGTCTTAATATATCAAGACATTTATGACATACAAGACATACAAATATACAGTACTGTGTAAGAAAATGAGATCCTAAAAAATATTATATATATCCGAAAGGGAAGAAACTGTACATTGGAGGGTGCTGGGTGGGTGGGTGGGGGGGGGGATTTGGACATTTACCGGGGCCAGTTTCTAATTGCAGCCACCCGTAGGTGCTCTTTGAGTATCATAGTGAGTTAACCGTTTAATTGTTAAACATCTGATGAGGTCAAGGTCTAATGGAACTGAAGTCCTGACTGAGGAACGGGGCCACGGTCCCCGTCACGCTGTCTTCTGTCCTGGCCCTCCGTGTCCCCCGGCTTACACTCACTTTGAGTCATGTAACTGAACGCTTTTATCCAAAGCAACTTACAAGTTCTGTACAACAAGTCAGCAGGAAGGGTACAACTCTGGCAGCTAAGGGTCAGTAAGATTGTTCAACAAACACTGTTGAACTTGAGTGAAAGACATAATTTAGCATAGTATAGCAATAGATTACTTAGTTAGCAAAGTGCATGACAGTAAAAGACAGTACGAAGGTTAGTATTCTTTTTTTCCTTAATTTCAGATATTGATATTGAAAAAGAGTGTTTTCAGTCGATGGCAGAAAATGTAGCTTATCCAAAGAAAATAAGACCTCTCGGACCGGCTTGAACGAGAGCTGTATCTTCTATATACGAACAACACACTGTCCTGCTACCATCCCAGTGCAGAGTATACTCATACAGTATACTGTACATTTATAGACCGAAAAGAAAGAAAAAACGCTCAGAACTTGCGGATGCTCTCGTATGACAGTGTGTGGGTTGATAATGCAGGGCCGTGACGTGCCCGACACCACCGGGCCCACACAGTATCCCCGGGATCCATTAGATCTCAGCCTGGACTCAGGAAATAACTGACTCCTTCCCCGTCTCCAAAATGGCAGCCTCATTTCCGCAGCGTTGGTTTTGCTGGATTAGAACAATCCCCCACCACCCCATAATTTGTGGGATCCTCATAACACGCCACACCCAGCCCTGCAGTTCCATTATAACCCCATTTCGTCCTCTGATGAGGATATTTCTGGATCGAGAAGGGCCTGTTTCTTTTTTTGAACGGACAGCTTATCCAATGGTGGTTTCCTCGTGAAACGACCCTCCATTTCCGCGATGCTTTTCAGATTGAGGCCTTGGTGAATGAAGTAGCTTGTTCAACATTCTTCAACCACTTCCATTTCCCCTCCGGTTGTTCAGCACCAGGTCACTACAGGGCTGACTGGAAACCCTTTAAAGGGAAATGCCACCCGTTTTAAGAATCCGCACGAAAGCGCCTCCGGAGGTAGAGCTGTCGTCTGGTTATCAGAAGGTTTCCCGGTTCGATTCTTGCTCCACCCAGGCAGCGTGTTGAAGTGTCCTTGAGCAAGGCCTTAACCCCTAACTGCTCCCGATGTGCAGGTTGGCATCTTGCCTGGTTGTCTCCACCGACGGTGTGTGAATGTGTGGGTGAATGTGAAGAACTAAATTGTAAAGCGCTTT